>NC_083769.1:38383257-38405757 GCF_963514075.1 Conger conger
TACCATGCTTAGGGGGGTACTGGAGACGGTTTGGGGGGGGGTCAGGAGAGAGAGTGGCCGGCTCCCGGAGCTCTAAAAGCCCTCTGACCGGCCACGCCCAGATTCAGAGACGCGCTAACACAGCTGTTCACGGACAGGAGCTACGGTATGCAGACGTTGGCCCGGTTGCCATGGCGATTGGAAAGGCATGCTGATTTGTGGCCCTAGGGTTTAGAACAAGCCCGTTGGGTTGTCTTTCTTTCTTTTTTTTCCCCCTCCTTTACATTTCCATATGAATCCTATAGATCAGACAGCTACAGGCTTAACCATTAACCATTAAGGAGAGGTCCCCGTTTCATCTTTTTCTAAAACGCTTTCTGACAGTTTAGCAATTTTTTCCTTTTTTCATTTCATTTTTTGCAAGCATTGTGCTTTCTGTGATGTGTGCGTTTATATATGGCGCATTAATGCACGCGTCTCTGCACATACATCCACACGGCCTCTCAAAGGCAGCTTCTCAAGGCCGTCTCAGCCCTCTCTTAATCTGCGTGTTTGTAAAGGATACTTATCCAGGAAGCATTAGTATTGATTATGTGGTTTCGTTGTGATTAATTACGTGGAATACCCACCGGAGAGGCTAACGTGACTTAAATATCCTGTAGTTGGTTAATCCATATGACGCTGATCAAATCCATTACCCTTTCTCTTCCTGTCCGCGGGATCATCCGTGTCCCGTGCGGGCACCTGATCTGCGAGGTGCCTGCCTCAAATCACCCCACCCCCAAATCACCCCACCCTCAAATCACCCCACCCTCAAATCACCCCACCCGCAAATCACCCCACCCTCAAATCACCCCACCCCCAAATCACCCCACCCCCCTGCCCCAATACAACCGAGAGCTGCAGCTTCTGACTCCAAAGGTCTGTGGAAAAAAGCGTCATGTGTAAACGGATCACAGCTACAAGTGTGTTTAAAAATGAATAAGTGTGATGCAGAGCTGAGCGGCGGAGATGGTCTCTGGCACACAGCTCAGACACACAGCTCAGCTGGGCTCAGCCTGCCCTGCAGCTCTGCCCCAGGCACAACGCTGGAAACACAGCAACCTCACCACGGCCTGCATTAACTCACCACGGTCTGCATTAACTCACCACAGCCTGCATTAACTCACCACGGCCTGCATTAACTCACCACGGTCTGCATTAACTCACCACGGCCTGCATTAACTCACCACGGCCTGCATTAACTCACCACAGCCTGCATTAACTCACCACGGCCTGCATTAACTCACCACGGCCTGCATTAACTCACCACGGCCTGCATTAACTCACCACAGCCTGCATTAACTCACCACAGCCTGCATTAACTCACCATGGCCTGCATTAACTCACCATGGCCCGCATTAACTCACCACTCTCTGCATTAACTCACCACAGCCTGCATTACTGCCCCTGATATACCCTGATCTGCTCCTCCATCCTGCCCCATAATCTACTACTGCCCCCAAATCTACTACTGCCCCCATATATACTGCAGCCCCCAAATCTACTCCTGGCCCCAAATCTACAACTGCCCCCATATATACTACTGCCCCCAAATCTACAACTGCCCCTCCACCCTATCCCCAAATCTACTACTGCCCCTCCATCCAGCCCCCAAATCTACTCCTGCCCCCAAATCTACTGCCCCGACACCCCGGCCGTACGCCCCTCATTAACGCAGGTCAGGCTTCTCTGCAGGAGGGCTCTGCAATCCAGGTCCTGGAAAGCTGAAAGGTTTTTGCTGGTTATTATTTTCACCTTAAAGTCAGCACCCAGTTCAGACCCGAGTGAAGTGAGTCAACCGCTCTAATTCACTGCACTGAAGCCAGCAGAGCCTGTGGCTCTCTGCAGCCAATCACCGCACCCCGCTGCTGCCCTGAGCTCCACAGTTACCTGCCCCGTTTACGCTCCCTCCGTTTACCTGCGGCTGTGCCTCTCACCACGGTTATGTAATCACAGGTGTTGGCATTCCCTCTGCCTACAGCACGAGTGCTTTGAATATTCTTCCTACGTGCTCTGAACTGTCTAACGCCTCATCCTATCCCCTGAACCTGGCTCATCACCACATTTTGGAACATCTAGATCTTCCTACAGGGGGTGTTGGAGGGGGTTCTGCGATAAATTAACCCAGGACAGGAGGATGTTCACTGTGGGGGGGGGGGAGTCTTAAGTGTCCTTGCAATGAGAAATGTTCTTACCGCTTTGGCAACTCTTGAAATGAGACTCACCCCATTTTTGGCGTTGGTTTTTGCACACCGCAGATCAAACGGCACATTACCCCAGTACACATAAATGCAGTTACAGTGTTAGCAGTGATTGCTCATAGTTAAGTATCAATGCTATTTACATGCTATCGATAGCTCCATGTATTTAACCTGAAAACAATGAGGTATTTGGCCCAGGTCTGCCATCACATAGCTCTTGTTTTTCTTCAGTGCTGGAACCCACTTTAATGGCTGCAGGGGGCTTTTCCTTCATTGTTATTGTTTCCTTCGGCTGTTTACGGGCAGTGACTCCTCTGACGAGCGGCGACCTTCACCCGCGATGCCACGCTTCCAGCGAAGCGTCCCTCAGGGAGGGCCGGCGGCCCGCCGGCTGCCTCGCACGGCGCCGCTTCCTGTGCGGGAACGCCGGAGCGCCTGACCGCCCGGCCCGCGTCCCGGCGGCTGCCTCGCGCAGGATGGGGAAGCCGGGGGTCCTGTTATTCCCGAAATTCCTTCGCCGTCAGCCGCGACCCGGGAACGCCGCGGACTGAGTCAACAAGACGCTTTCGGCTGCGCTGTCGGAAAAACAAGCCGCCGGTTTCCTGTTCCAGCTGCCGCGGCGAGGCCCCCCGCGTGGCGTTCGGGGAACGACCTCACTTCCCATCCGCGCCTGCCCTTAATGTCCCCGCCTGGGAGACACTCAGTCAGCACTTTATTAGGTACACATGTACACCGGCTTGTTATTGCAGATATTTAATCAGCCGATCATGTGGCAGAAGTTAAATGCATAAAAGTATGCCAACGTGGTCAGGTGGTTCAGCTGTTTTTCAGACCAATTGTCAGAATGGGGAAGAAATGTGATCTAAGTGACTTTGACCGTGGAATGATTGTTGGTGCCAGGCAGGGTGGTTTGAGTAACTGCTGGGCCAGACTGGTCAAAGCTGACCAGGTGACAGTAACTCAAATACCACACATTACAATCCTGGTATGCAGAATAGCATCTCTGAACACACTAAATGGATAGGCTACTGCAGCAGAAGGCTTAATGAGTCTAAAAAAAGAAGTCTAATAAATACCTAATGTCACTGAGTGTACGTTCATATTTACACCAGTGTAATTATATTTAATCTGCGCTCGACACGCACACATCCAACCCGTACTGGGGTCTGTTCTGAAGGGTGTTTTAGTGAGCAAACTGCAATGTAATGAGTTATATTGGCCACATATTTCTGCAGAGATATAGCCTGACTGACTACTGCAACCTTCCAGTGTGAGGTGTCATCCCTGGCATGGGAGGAAAACTATTTTATTCCAATTACAGTAAAAATGTAAATACATAAACGCTCTGTGACACAGTGATGCACTCTGTGTGTGTGTGTGTGTGTGTGTGTCTGTGTGTGTGTGTGTGTGTGTGTGTGTGTGTGTGTGTGTATGTATGTGTGTGTGTGTGTGTGTGTGTGTGTGTGTGTGTGTGTGTTTGTCCATGGAGTGTGCCCCCCCCCCTCTCTCTCTCTCTCTCTCTCTCTCTCTGCGGTCATGGGTATTGTTTTGGTGCAGGAGCGGCACCTGTGTAACTGGATGCAGTGATATCTGTTAGCCGGCCCCCCGGCCCCCGGCGGTGCGGGGCTCAGAAACACTAGCTGACGGGCTCCTAACGGGGCGCAGAGGAAAGTGAGCTGTGTGCTATTTTTAGCGGCTCTGGCTCTGGCAGGCGTTCAGGGCTGGAGTGCCTCTATATTTAGAGATGGGGAGGGCAGCTGCGGGCACGGCCTGGAGACCTGCTGGCTGCCCCTCCCTCCCTCCCCTTCTCCCTCCCTCCCTCCCTCCGTGGGGCCAGGCCGGACGCCTCCCCTGTCTGTCTGTCTCTTCTGACATCCGCCATTGTTCCCGCTAACGCTAATGGCGTGGCCATTTTCCACCAGGACCCTCCTACTGTCCGCGCCGGCTTCCCCCCCCCCACCCACTCGGCACACGCCTCTGTTTTTCAGGACCCCCTGCCCCCCTCCACACGCCCATGTTTACGGCACCTATTGTGTGACTGGAAGCCAGACCGAGGTCAAATATGTAATAGTTCAAATATTCAAATACTTTTTTGTGCTCGATTCATCTTGCCTGGTGCAGCTGAGCCAACCAAGAGGACCAGAAGGTGAGGTTTGCACTTTTTGAGAGTATTTCATAAATTACACCAGATAATCTCAGTAAAGCATTGTATTTGAATCCAAAACAATGAGGTATTTGACCCCGGTTGCCCCTGAAAATGGCCAATGGTGTAGGACGACGTCCTCACGCAAAAAAAGAGTCTGTCTTAACAAATGTTTTAGTCTCATAATGATACTTAAAATCTTTTTTTTGTCTTTAGTAGAAAATATTAGGTTGATTGAAAATATTAGGTTGACTTTTTGAGTGAAATTGTCTCACCCTATTGGTGAATTGTAAAATGAGTAAAACGCTCACGTCTTTGGCCACTTTTTTGTGTTATTTTGTAAAAAAAAAAAAAAGATCTAGAATTGTACTAAATATTAGACTGAAGTATGTGCTTGTGAAGATTGACGTAGATTGAGTCCACTGGCGGATATGCTAGGCGATCTGCTCTTAATCCTCCTGATACTATATCAGCAGCCTGAGCCACTTTGTCCTGAGATTTTATGAGGACAATCTTAAATATGTACTGCAGGATATCACATGGCCTCATATCTGATAGATCGCAAATAAGATTATCTATAAATGTGACATAGGAACGTGACAGATTTGTTGTTTGTCCCCTAGTGTCAGGTGGTACAATAGAAAGGCATCTTAATGATGTTTATAATGTCAGGAATGGTGTGATCGTGTACGTGATTTGCGATGCTATGATTTACCCTGTGAATGGCTGTAACCTCCCTCTCTGAACTCGGAAACGGGCAGCAGCGTGGCCTATATAAAGTGACCTATATAAATCTGTCGCTCCGGTAAAGAGATTGGAAGATGATTCAGTAAAAGTCTGGTGGCTTGGTTGCATGTTTTGCTGCTTTAGCCAATCTGCATGCAGACGACAGGTGTTTTTTTTTCCCTTTAACCCTTTGAAGAGTGGGTTGTTTCAAAATTGTGTTCTAGAACTCCATTGTTTCCGTTACCAGTGGTGATTGTTACATCAGCATTAGAATGTAGAGTTAATTAGAGTAGAGTTGTAATTACCTGTAGGGGCGGTCTGTAGCGCAGTGGTTAAGGTAAATGACTGGGACACGCAAGGTTGGGGGTTCTAATCCCAGTGTAGCCACAATAAGACCTGCACAGCCGTTGGGCCCTTGAGCAAGGCCCTTAACCCTGCACTGCTCCAGGGGAGGATTGTCTCCTGCTTAGTCTAATCAACTGTACCTCGCTCTGGATAAGAGCGTCTGCCAAATGCCAATAATGTAATGTAATGTTTGTGATGTCACACCTGCGAGGGTTAAAGAGGCACGGAGGTGTCACAGCTGAGTGGTTTGCTGCCGGAACCACAGAGGACTTCAGCTGCAGGGCTGCACTGAGTCAGCTCCTCTTTCAGGTGCTCCACATCCTGAGAGAGAAAAACATCACACTTCTTCTCCTTTAATCAAGGCCCTTTAAACACAGCACTGCGAAAACATCTTTCTTTACAAGTTTCTTTGTCATATAATGAGACTCAAAATGGTATTATCTCGAGTAGCTTGTTTTGAAGTTACTTTTTCCTTGACAAACTAAATCGTCGTACCCCATTGGCAAATCTTGAAATGAGTGAAATTTCCTCACCTCATTGGCCTCAATATTTTTTGTTATTTATCAAAAATGTAATAGGTATAAGATACCTGAATATAAGACTGAAACATAAGACTCATTTTTGGGGGTTTTTGCAGTGAGGGACCCGGCTCTTCTCCCTTGTGGTTTCCTGTGGTGGGGTCTGTGGGACACTCAGGGCTGCAGGCTCACTGGCAGGGCCCGTGGGCGGCCAATCTTCTGCCTGCTCATAACCATAAAGTCACAGTCCGCTTCGGTAAGTGACATTCGTCACGCCGGTCCTGGTGTCTGTACGCAGATTTCTCCCTTCCGTGTGATCAGCAGAGGTTTCGCTCCCTGCCTGATCTATCATCCATTTCTGCAGAGAATCTTCTAGAAGGAGTCTATCATTGCCTGACACGCCCATCATGGCCCTGTCTGAAGGGTTGGCTGTGCGGGGCTGGGGCGTAGTCCATAATGCAAAACAATTTGAATGTGGCAGCGAATGTTGCAGTCGCATGGAGGTCTGGCAGGTGTCTGACAGCCAGGCTCGGCTGATGAAACCTGCAGTGCCCTCTCTCTGATTGGACCGCTCCCTGGAGTGACATCTGCTCTGAGGCAATTATACACTCACTGAGCACTTACCTGTACACCTACTTATTTGTGCGATTATCTAATCAGCCAATCATGTGGCAGCAGTGCAATACATACACTCATGCAGATCAGGAGCTTCAGTTAATGTTCACATCAGCCATCAGAATGTGACCGTGAAATGATTGTTGGTGCTAGACAGGGTGGTTTGAGTATCTCAGGAAATACTGATCTCCTGGGATTTTCATGCACAACTATATCTAGAGCTTACTATTATTGCAAATAACCACACATAACCACACATTACAACAATGGTATGCAGAAGAACATATCTGAGCATACAATGTGTCAAACCTCTAAGTGGATAGGCTGCAGCAGCAGAAAACATAATAAGTCTAAAATATATGTGTAATACATACCTAATAAAGTGCTCATTGAGTGTATTTGTGGGACAGGAGAGGAGCTCCATCACTCCACCCCTCTCTGTCCATCAGGGAGCCTCTCTCTGGCTCAGAATGTGAGATATGTGCGCTGTATGGTAATGCGCTGCAAAATGAAATGCTTCCAGGAAAAAGAAATCACCACTGATCACCGCTGATATCTGCTGGGATCAGCAGCAAGGTCGTATAGCTTCTGGGTTAAGTGGGGGGGGGGGGGGGGGGGGCACCACGTCACATGATCGAGGAAGTAACAAGGAAGCTGAACGACCTTGCTGCCGATTGGCTGATTTATCAACACCCAATAGATATCAGTGGTGAGATTTTTCCTTTCTTTTTTCTCCCACAGAAGCATTTTCCATGGCCTCTTAAGTGTATAGGTTTACCACATCAGGTATGGTGAAAGAAAAAGATGAAAGAATGCCTATAGGATTGTTTTTACGCTTAAAAAAAAAAAAAGGTTTACTGCCCAGCCCTAGTGGGGGAACTAGAGTGAGGCTGCAGCTCATTGGTTCATCAGCCCAGGTTATAGCCTTGCAGGACCAGTGCCTGCGTTTCATACGTATAACTCATCCCACAGGCCCAGCGTTCACCCTGATGTGTGCGCTCATACCTCCACCCAACATCTGATATGGGATTGCTCGCATTAGCAATTACCACAGTTCCACCGAACATTAGATATGGGACTTTTAGCATTAGCACGGGCCACATGTCCATCCAACAGTAGGTTTGGGATCGTTAGCATTAGGAAGGGCCACATGTCCATCCAACAGTAGATTTGGGATCGTTAGCATTAGGAAGGGCCACATGTCCATCCAACGGTAGGTTTGGGATCGTTAGCATTAGCAACGGCCACATGTCCATCCAACAGTAGATTTGGGATCGTTAGCATTAGCGAGGACCACAGGTCTAACCTTAACCTGAGCCGCTTGTGGCTTTGCCCTCCACACTGGGAGCTGGGTCGTTCCCCCCCCCCCCCCCCCCCCCCGGACCCCGGCCCCGTACAGCAGACAGCATGCATTATTCAGCGCTGAATGCCCCGATGAATCTTTCAGCAGCGAGTCGGTGAGTGATAGGAAAATGCATATCGAGTAACGCAGGCGGCCTCACCCCCAGTCTGGACACGTGTTGTCTGTGTTCAGAGAGTCCCTTCCTCTGCCGTTCAGGCCCATGAATAATGAATCGTAATTACCCGACGCCCCGTTGTTATAGCGGCTTATGCGCTTAACTTGCATATCTCGGCTACGTTCGGTTTACCTACACCGTGTCCTAAAATTACTGCGTGTCAGTCAGTGTAAATCCTGCTGAAAAGCAGTGAAACACAAACGCAGGGAGATATCAGCATTCTGCTCAGGATCCCTAATATACTGTAGTGCGTGTTTAATTTTTAATGGGAGACCTACTTTGTTTTCTTGTCAAGCGCCTCACTCTGTTTCTAATAATCTGATCAAATTACTCTTCAGATGAAAAGAATCAGAGTAGCTGGATGTGGCACGTAGTGAATGTATGTCAGACGCATGGACGTGAGCACGTACACACACACACACACACCCACACACACACACACACACACACCCACACATAGACACACACACACACCCACACATAGACACACACACACACACACACACACACACCCACGCTCACACACATAGACACACACACACACACACACACACACACACACACGTACACGAACACGCACACACACACCCACACATAGACACACACACACACCCACCCACACACACACGCTCACACACACACAGACACGTACACGCACACACAGACACGCACGCACACCCTAACATAGACACACACGTACACATATACATACACACACACGCACACACACACATAGACACCCCCCCCCCCCCCATATGCATACACATACACATACATACACGTGCACGCGCGCACACACACACACGCACACACACACACGGCATAAGAGTTCTGGATATAGCAGAGGAGGTGGTTATAGGAAAAGAAAGTGGACAGAGGGATGATAATTGTATTTTTCTGGGTCAGGTCCAGCGCGACTGGGCCGGGCGCCCTGCGGTTTGAGCGCCCTCCTGGGGGATTTCCTCCACAACCACGGGCCGATGAGCCGCAGTATCAGGCTCTGAGGACCAGGGCTCCACGCCGCAGTACCCGCGCCGCGCCCACGGCCAGGAGAGCCGGGGCGAGATTCACGCCCGCGCCCGCGTTCGGACATCTGCGCGCGGCAGATAAGGCCGGGGCGGGGTGGAGGGGAGGGGAGGGGAGCCCGGTACCAGGCAGGCGGCGGGGGGATTCCTGCCCAGCCCCCACCGCACTGCCAGAGGCACACACGCATCCAGGATCCTCCGTGTCCAGATTGCTAATTTTCCACTTCGCTAACGCTGGCGAGGTTCTGGGAGCACAGTGCAGGCACACCCAAGACACACACACACGAGAACGCATGCCAATACGGGCACTGGCACACACGCCAGCCCAGATGCAGGAAAGGCCATGTGGGTATGAAGGAGCGCTGAAACACGCAAGCACGCGTGTAATATTACACACGCACTTTACTGCGCACACGCACGCGTTATAGGCACACGTGGGAGTGTATGTACAGATGTACGCATTCTCAAGCAGGCACATGTGCGTGTAATTCCACACACCCACACACATGCTCACACACACTCGTACACACACACTCATGCACACACACACACACACACACACACACACCCTCACCCTGCTCCAGAGGAGGCTGCCTCTCAGTATTCTGTGTCCAGGCTGTGGCTGCCTCAGCATGGGGAGCCCTTATTGCTCCTGCTCCTGGTTCTGGTGCTTGAAGGAAATTATCAGTGTGGAGAGTGTGCAAGCCTGCTGATGCCTGAGTCTCAGAGGAACAGATACCGGCCCTACCCCTCCCCCTACACACACATGAACGCACACACACACACTCACACACACACACACACTCTCTCTCACAGACACACACATACACACATATACACACACACACACACACACATTATATTACATTACAAGGCATTTAGCAGACGCTCTTATCCAGAGCGACGTACAACGAAGTGCAAATCAAACACAAGAACAAGTGCGAAGAGGACCTGAGAGGACAGTACAGTTCCGAGTCCTAGTGTAGGACACACACACATACACACACACACATGCACATAAACACATACACACACATTCTCCCTCACACACACACACACATGAACATGCGCAGATACATGCATATACACACACGTGCACACATACACACAGACACACACACATATGAACATGCACACACACAGATATATATATATATATATATATATATATACACACACACACAGATAGATACACACAAACACATACACATGCACATACTCATATTGATAGAGGCACACACCTACCTAAGTGTGCATGCTCAAGTGTACAGGTACAGTATACACGCATGTAGAGCACATGTGAGCACACACACACACACAGAATCCACACCCCACTGCATCAGGACCTCTCTTATCTGTGCTGTCAGTTACAGAGATGAGCATGAGCAACCTGGTCCTCGCTTTGTGAGTGTAATTCCCCGCACACACACACTCCTGCACACACACACACACACGCACATGCATACACATGCACGCCCACACACATACATGAGCACATACATACACACATGTACACGCACACACCGTACATACACATGTATACACACACACGTGCACCCACACATGCACATACATGCACATTCATGCACACACACATGCATGCACATATACATTGATGGCACACACATGCACGCACACATACATACACATATACACACACAGACACGTGTACACACACATACAGTACACACATGCGTGTACACACACATACAGTAAATACACACATACACACACACCACACGCATGCACACGCACACGAGGGCTTGTGGGGGCAGTTCTCTGTGGCTTAGCTGCGGTGTGCTAAGTGGATTAAAAATGGGCCGGCATGGCCGGGTGGGGGAAGGGCAGGGGGAGGTGGGGGGAGGAGAGAGCAGCTGCTCCTCACTCATAATTGCCTCAATTAGCTTGTGGAGCTGCTAGCGCGGCAGCGCTTGCCACGTTGTCATGGAGACAACACCAAGCCTCGTCCCCCGGGGGCCGGCGTCTGATCGCTTCATCTCGCCCCGCGCCGGCGGGGGAGGGGCGTGGAGGGGGCGGGGACCGTGCAGCGGCGGGGGTCAGGAAGTGGGCTTGACCTCACACATGGTGGCTGTGCTGTTTTTTGGGGGGGCCGGTCTCCTCTGGACGGTGCTGTCACGTTCGGCCGCGCCCTGTGAGAGTGATGGGGCTCCGGTCGCCGGCTGGCGCTCCGGGGTCGCCACGGAAACGGCGGCAGGGCGTGGCGCTCGGGCCCCGCCCCCCCCCCCCCCCCCCCTCTCGGTTACACCCGCGCAGGAAGCGGTCCTGGTGCGCTCTCTGTTCACGGTCGGCAGGTCCTGGTGCGGTCTCTGTTCACGGTCGGTGGGTCCTGGTGCGTTCTCTCTCCACGGTCGGTAGGTCCTGGTGCACTCTCTCTCCACGGTCGGCAGGTCCTGGTGCACTCTCTCTCCACGGTCGGCAGGTCCTGGTGCACTCTCTCTCCACGGTCGGCAGGTCCTGGTGCACTCTCTCTCCACGGTCGGCAGGTCCTGGTGCGGTCTCTGTTCACAGTCGGCAGGCCGGTCGCGCTCGTAGGGCAGATGATTTACGAGCGGTCCGTTGCGAGCGCAGGAGACAGTAGACCGGGCCGCTGGAGGCGCTGAGGGGGCAGAGTGGCTGGAGGCGCTGAGGGGGCAGAGTGGCTGGAGGCGCTGAGGGGGCAGAGTGGCTGGAGGCGCTGAGGGGGCAGAGTGGCTGGAGGCGCTGAGGGGGCAGAGTGGCTGGAGGCGCTGAGGGGGCAGAGCGGCTGGAGGCGCTGAGGGGGCAGAGTGGCTGGAGGCGCTGAGGGGGCAGAGTGGCTGGAGGCGCTGAGGGGGCAGAGTGGCGGGCGGCTGGAGGCCCTGAGGGGGCAGAGTGGCGGGTGTCAGTCAGCCGGGCTGTGTCAGGCGCCTCAGCAGGGCCTGGAGCAGAGGCGTGATTTACAGCCCCAGTCTGACTCCTCCAGGTTTAATATCCTGTCTCTGCTGGAGCTGAGCACACTGCAGCGGGGCGGGGCGTGCGCGTGTCATCCTGCCCAGATGGATGGTGTGACAGGTGGAGAGGAGCGACACCTCCGCATGGCGTTTGGGGGGGGGGGGTAGTGGGGTACGCCCCGCCTTCAGATGGGGGCAGAAGCCCCCTGATTAGTACGCCCGATCGTAGGCCCTGCAGATGTCTGCCTCAGGTGTGTTTGAGCCCCCAGCCCATGTTCCCACAATGCACTGGGATTACAGAACATCTGCAGTCCTCAACAGAAAACATTAAAACCTTCCATCACCAAAATCATTCAGGAATGCACTGCAAAAAGGAGTCTGACTTAACAAGTATTTTAGTCTTGTAAGGAGTCTTTAGATCATATTTTTTTATAGACAATGTTCACTTGTTTTATGTGACTTTTTGTGGACAGATGACATTCTTAAGAATTTTTCCGCACGTTTCATAACACTAATTCACTTCAGTTAATATTTCATGCAGTCATTAGGGAAGGATGTTCTCTGAGAATTACAACTTTAAAGCCTCTTTTTTACCTGCTTTTTACTCCTGAGTGTCCCTGTTGGTGATGAGACTGAGACTGATGAACAAACTGAGACTGAAACCCACCCACCTTGAGTGACACCCTGAGGAAACGCTATATGTGCTGCCCAGCTGGGCTGCTGGCTACGCCAAGCACTGCCCCGCACAGATAGGGTTACAGCTGAACTTACTGAGTCAACACAAACCGTAATCCTCGAGAGCTGAGCAGATTTAAGGTCCACTGTCGATTTTTAATTACCATCAATCATATCTGAGCTCTGTAGCTACAGAATTTCCTTTTTCTGTTGACGCATGATTATTATAGTAACATATCTGCCCGTGAAACATCAGTAATCGATACTCAAATAAACCAGCTATTGGTATTGATGACAGTTTAATATCCAATCCAATAATGTAGTTGCACTAAAGGTTGGCTGGAATTACACGGATTGTGAAACCCCAGTCTGGGGCTAATGTCCCCCCTGTTATCGCCCCGCGAGTTCAGAGAGGAGGGGAGCTTTGATTTGGAACGCAGGCCGCGGCGTAAAAGTGCAACACATCTCTCTTTTTGATTACCTCTTTCTGCTCCTGCCTCCTGCCTTTTCCCCCCGGTTAACAGAGCTGCGCGCATGGCTAAACCCGAGGTTTTACCCCACGAGCTGCCCCGGCAAGCCGCGCTCCCTCCCCCGCCCTCCCCTCCCCCCCTTTCCTCTCCATAAAAATAAGAAATGGGAGGGTTCCAGGCTCCCGGGTGACAAATAAGAGACAAACGACTGTAACAAACGGCGCCATCAGCTTGTCAAACACCATAAATCACTGATTGATTCTCGCGTGAGCGCGAAACAAAAAATGAGCAGCGGGGCTTGGATGTTGAGTAATGGATGTGGTTAACCTGCGCACCGCATGGCCCTTGTCACCCGAAGCCGGTGGCAGAGCTGCTCAGCGGAAGGGCGGGGCGGGGCGGGGCGCCGATGGCTGTCCCGGCCCCGTGTAAGATTGACAGGCGTGCCAGGGTAGATAGTCAGTCACTCGGTTTTATTTCATTGTGGTTGAAAATGATATGAAATTATTTCAATTTACAAATTTTAATTTTAAAGCGCTCTTTAGTATGTTTAATGATTAACTAAAAAAAGATTTGGGGCCGTTTTCATAGCCACAGATTAAGCTTAGTCCTGGAGTAAATTGAGTCTTGTACGGAGAATCTCCATTCCAAATTGTATTTAGTCTTGGACTAGGTTTAATCTGTCTGTGAAACTGGCCTTTAATGTAAATTGGGAGATTGTTATCAAACGTTTAGTGTGCCTTTTAATTATAAAATAATTAACAAGTAACAATTATCTATGCAGTGGCAGGGTCTTTGATTCTCCTGTTTTCTCATTGGCTGTCGTGGCTCTCATTGTATCATTGTACTTGTTCTATACATGAGAAAGATGGAGCACTTTAATATTCTCCAACAAAGTAGGGGGGTGTTTTAATGGGTGTCTCTGCTGGCCTAGCCCAGAATGCACTTGGGTTATACCATAACAATGGTACTGTACTAACAGCCCTGCCACCACACAGACCTGAAGCCCCACACAGACCTAACCCCCAAACAGACCTGAACCCCACACAGACCTCACCCCCCACACAGACCTGAACCCCCACACAGACCTGAACCCCACACAGACCTGAACCCCACACAGACCTGAACCCCACACAGACCTGAACCCCCACACAGACCTGGACCCCCACACAGACCTGAACCCCCACACAGACCTCACCCCCCACACAGACCTGAACCCCACACAGACTCTAATTCAGCAGCTGTAATTGGGGAATAATTGGGGCTGCTCCCCATCAGTGGAGGTAGAATACAATTGGTCACAAATCTTCCCCTCTGTTCAATTAATTATCCTCATCAGCGCTTCTGTGGCCATTAATCTTCCACATGGATTCTAACCATTATTCCTCACTTACTCCACCCCCCGCCTTCCTATAAAACCATACCCCACCTCCCTCTCTCTCTCATTCTCAATTCCCACCTTCCTACAGTACTGTACCCCACCTCCCTCCCTCTCTCAACCCCACCTTCCTACAGTACTGTACCCCACCTCCCTCTCTCTCTCACCCTCTATTCTCACCTCCTTACATGTCACCTCCCTCTCTCTCGCTCTCACACACACACACACGCACGCACACACACACACACGCACACACGCACGCGCACACACCCTGAACCCCCTCTCTCTCAATCTTTCTCCCTCTCGCACATTGTCAACTGCATCTCCCTTGCCCCTACTCGCTCTCACTCTCCCTACCTCACTCTTACTCTTTCCCTCTCTGTGTCTTTCACAGAAAGCCGGCGATGCTGTGCTTATGGTCGTGATTCAGGCCATATTTTCACATCCAGATCAGAATCATGTAAATGCAGGTCTCGCTGATTTGCTTACTCAACACAAACTCTCTTCCGCTGTCTTTTTCTCCAAGAAGGACAATCCACACGGGTCAGGGTATGAGTTTGTCCCTTTCAGAGGGGGCTGTTAGTTTATTGTTTTCTTTTTGTTTATGAGAGTAGCGCATAGCCGCTCTCATCATTCCCTTAATGCATTCTCACCGTTTGTTTAATTGATGGACTTGTGCTCGGTCCATTTATATCCCCCAAATGTAATCACATTAGGCCGCGTCCCCTACCCCCTCCCGTTTAATAAATGCGCCCCTCTCCAGTTTTTCATTCCCCTCTCCTGCGCTTTAATTGGACTTTTCTGCTATCGTTTAACAGAGCAATCTTAATAATGACCCCAGCAGCTGGCACGCTGGTTTTAATGCACTGTGGGGCCCTGCGTCGGGCCCCGCAGGTGTGGGCTTCTGGGACATCTTTCATCCCCTGAAAATGGGAACTTTGGCGCATTAAAGGTGAATGAAAGGTTGCAGTCTAGTGCACTTGCAGAGTGTGGAAAAAGATGCTGAGCTCTGCCGTTCACATTGTGTTATTCTTCCTGCACGGCGTTCTCATTCCATCCTTTTTCAAGAGCACCCGTTTACGTCATTCTGATGGGGAGTGAAATTGTGATTCAGTAGTTACCTATATGAAATATATATTTTAAAAAAAATTTATTTGACCTTTATTTAACCTGGGCAGTCACATTGAGTCACTTTTGAGCCCTGGCCTGTTACTGATATTGCACTGTTACAGGCATTGAGTGCTACAAGAGTACAGCTAGAGTAGTAATGTTACACTAGGTATGACCTTGTGAAGTATTGGTAAAATTATGTACTAATGCTAAGATGTGTAACGTAGACCTGGGTCAAATACATAATTGTTTTGGATTCAAATAGTTTTCTATGCTTTACTGAGCTTAACTGGTGTATTGGAACCAATGAAATACTCTCAACAGCTGAACACCCTGCATTCAGGTCCTCTTGGTTGGCTCAGTTGCACGATACAGGATGAAGGATTTGAATACAAAGCCATATTTGGGCCGGGTCGGTGTAGTGTGCCGTCCGGGTGCTGTGGCCCCTGCAGTGATGAACCCAGGGGCCGGGGGGCTTCAGGCAGGCAGAGCGTGAGCTGAGCCCTGAGAGCGGGGAGCGAGCTGGCAGGTGGAGACGCCCCTGGTGGAGAACCCCCCCCCCCTCGGCCCATGGGTACGCTCACCCACGTGCGCCTTTCTCAGGTGTCCGCTTGCACACCCCCCTCCCCTCACACGCAGTGGTTCAGTCCTGCCCTTTCAGCCTTCATAACTGCAAGCCTGGCACATTCACGGCATAGGAGGAGACTGTCCATGTCCCCCCCATACCTTCATCTCTGGTTCACAACTGCAGTCCTGCGCCCCCTGTCTGTGTCCACAGTCTTACGCCCCGAGTCTGTGACCACAGTCTTACGCCCAGAGTCTGTGACCACACTCTTACGCCCCCAGTCTTACGCCCCCAGTGTGTGACCACAGTCTTACGCCCCCAGTCTTACGCCCCCAGTGTGTGACCACAGTCTTACGCCCCCAGTCTTACGCCCCCAGTGTGTGACCACAGTCTTACGCCCCCAGTGTGTGACCACAGTCTTACGCCCCCAGTCTTACGCCCCCAGTGTGTGACCACAGTCTTACGCCCCCAGTGTGTGACCACAGTCTTACGCCCCCCAGTGTGTGACCACAGTCTTACGCCTCCTGTCTGTGTCCACAGTCTTACGCCCCCAGTGTGTGTCCACAGTCTTACGCCCCCAGTGTGTGTCCACAGTCTTACGCCCCCAGTGTGTGTCCACAGTCTTACGCCCCCCAGTGTGTGACCACAGTCTTACGCCCCCAGTGTGTGTCCACAGTCTTACGCCCCCCAGTGTGTGACCACAGTCTTACGCCCCCCAGTGTGTGACCACAGTCTTACGCCTCCTGTCTGTGTCCACAGTCTTACGCCTCCTGTCTGTGATCACAGTCTTATGCCCCCAGACCTCCAGAAACCCTGCCCCGGTCCGCAGTCACAACCCCCTGCCCCCCGCCAGACCTGTGCTGTGCACATTCCCACAGTTTTAGGGAAAGTTTTTCCAACATTAGTACGATTTGACGGATCTTTCTTGAATCCTATTTTCAAGCTACAAGATACACTGTAGGAATGTATTTGTTTTTGTAATTCCTGTTAACCTCATTTTAAATGTGTTAATTGTTATTCATATCAGTTTTTTCGTAAAAGAATGTTCATCATCTCTGACTATTAAGCTTTAAAGTGGCATATTATGGGTGTTGATAACACTCACAATAATATTGACATGAATGTCCATCCACAGATGGTACGATAATTTATGATGGTAATGTTACCAGACAATCTTAGAACATATTTATGGTTCCAAATGATTTCCGTGAGAGTCACAGAAAAAATGTTCCAAGCATGTTTATGGAAATATGTGATCTTTCATGCTTTCTCATGACTAAATAATAACCAACGAGAGATGTGGGAGACATTAGCTCAGGAGGCAGAGCGGTTGTCTGACAATCAGAATGATTCCTGGCCTTCAAGTGTCCTTGAGCAAGACACCTTACCACTAATTGCTCCCATTGTGTGGGAGAGAGAGTGTGTGTGTGTGTGTGTGTGTGTGCGCGTGAGTTTGTGAATAGGAGAATGAGAGGCATTATTGTAAAGTGCTTTGGGAGAAAAATGCGCTATATAATCACTGTCCTTTTAGACCCATAAGTTTGCATTACAATCCACCTAGACGTTTTTTCATGTGACTTTGGCAGAATTTGTATGGCAAACTATGATGAAAGACGTTTCACAGAATTTTTTTATTTTCTCATCATAACGTTACCTCACAATCAAACATGCAACTAACCAAAATGTTTTCCAACCTTGTTGTGGCATCAGGGAATGGGTTTGTCTCCCACCTAACCCCAAGAACATGAAAATGTTTGCTATCGGAAATGAGCCGTGCTTGTTTGCTCTACACTTCTCGCTTTTCTCGCCTGGTACCAGATTGAGCGGGTAGGGTTGAGAACAGCAAAGAGAGGAGGGGTTTAAAAACACGGACCCTTCAGGCTGTACATATGGAGATTCTGTCGTGTGGGAATTCCCAATCTGTGGTGCTTGGCCCAAGGCTGACACTTTCACACTCGCTTGAAGTATTTGTCAGCTAAGATCCGCTTTGTCCAACAGATGAGTTATTGGAAGATCAATCTCTTCTGCATATTCATCTCCGGCGCAGGACCCAGACGCAGCGACGCCCTGAACCACCATCGCTCGCGGGCTACAGCGACCTGGTGGCGGGGGTTTGATGTTTCCCAGCGAGCGTGTTTTTCTGCGCACCTGCCCGGGAGCTGCAGCAGCGTCTCTCCCTGACTGTAACAGGCTGTCGGCCTCTCAGGGACTTCCTGAAGAGCGTCTGTCACCTGAGGCCAGAGCTGCAGCTACCAGCACCCCCTGCCCCCATCTGCAGCTACCAGCACCCCCTGCCCCCATCTGCAGCTACCAGTACCCCCTGCCCCCATCTGCAGCTACCAGCACCCCCTGCCCCCATCTGCAGCTACCAGTACCCCCTGCCCCCATCTGTAGCTACCAGTACCCCCCCCCCCCCATCTGCAGCTACCAGTACCCTCCACCCCATCTCCAACTCCCAGCAACTCCCCCATCTGCAGTTACCAGCTTCCCCTGCCCCCCTCTGCAGTTACCAGCACCCCCTCTGCAGCTACAAGCACCCCCTGCCCCCATCTGCAGCTACCAGCTCCCCCGCCCCCATCTGCCCCCCTCTGCAGCTCCCAGCACCCTCTGCCCCCATCTGCAGCCTTGGGGTTGCTAGGCTACCGAGTGAAGCCGAGTGCGTTCAGAGCGCTAGCTCCGTTTCGTTTACGCACCCCACCCTCTCTCTCTTGCCGTCTCTGGGGAAATGAGTGCGGTGCGTTGCGCTAACGCCTAACGCCAGGCTGAGCAGGAAACTGCTCTGTCCTGTGTCTTTATGTCTTTCCCTCGTACTCCTTATTTGGAATAATCATATTTGTAGGCCTGTGCCATTGATGGAGAGCCATCCATAAATTTAGCAGAGCGAAGCCTAGCATGTTCCAGTGGAACCAATGGGATTTGATTCCAGACTGTGGGGCGGATCGCTGCACTTAGCACTATCCTGTTTTGTTTTGTTTTTTCAGTTCTTGGATGTCCTGGTTCAGTGCTCTACAGCAGGTCTACCCAACGCTTTTCCAGGAGATCTACTGCCCTGCAGGTTTTCACTCCAACCCCAACAAAGCATAGCTCATTCAACAGCTAGAGATCTACTGTCCTCTAGGTTTTCATTTCAACCCTAATTTGACACACCGTATTCAACTAATTAGCAGCTGAATGAAATCTCTATCTGGTGAATGAGGTGCACTTTGTTAGGGTTGAAGTGATGACCTACAGGACGAGAGATCTCCAGGAACATGGGTTGGTTGCCCTGAGATACAGCTACACTGGCATTTAAAATGTGCAGCTCGTTTGCTTGCATGATAGAGAAATATGTCCAGTGCGTGATACAGCTCTCACCGTTCAGAGCTCACCCTGGGAGTAGCACGTAGCAGCGCCGTTCAGATAAAGTTAACCGGTACATACATGCGTTCATGCAGCACAAGCATTGCCCATGTATTATGCATGGGCAAACGAAGCGGGCTTTGATCTCCGAGGGATGCAGATGGCAAAGGGTCACAATCTTCTACCAATCAGAGGAACAGCTCTCCTGAATGCTAATTTGGTCTTTGATTCGGCCTCCCGGGGACACGGTAGGGACCTCGGATTTGCGAGTCCTGGGCTGGAGCCCCGCTGGGTAGTGTGAGCGTGGTAGTGCAGCGGAGAGCACTGTCGCCTCACAGCAAGAAGGTCCTGGGCTCCAATCCCGGCCAGCGGAGTGTGGAGTGTGCATGTTCTCCCCGTGTCTGTGTGGAGTCTACATCTTCTCCCCGTGTCTGTGTGGAGTCTACATCTTCTCCCCGTGTCTGTGTGGAGTCTACATCTTCTCCCCGTGTCTGTGTGGACTGTGCATGTTCTCCCCGTGTCTGTGTGGAGTGTGCATGTTCTCCCCGTGTCTGTGTGGAGTGTGCATGTTCTCCCCGTGTCTGTGTGGAGTGTGCATGTTCTCCCCGTGTCTGTGTGGAGTTTTTATCTTCTCCCCGTGTCTGTGTGGACTTTTTTTCTTCTCCCCGTGTCTGTGTGGAGTTTCTATCTTCTCCCCGTGTCTGTGTGGGTTTCCTCCAGGTACTCCGTTTTCCTCCCACAATACAAACACATGCAGATTAGGCTACTTAGGGGGGCGTTAACAGGGAGTGGCTGCAAAAGAGCGTGTGTGCTCCGTCAACCTCCCCTGTCTGAATAAAGGGTAATAAAAGTAGGCGGCTGCCACACCCAGTGCAGACCTGCAGGCTGCTGATAAGGCTGAGGGAACCGAGGGGACTCCTCATGCCCACGCTCACCGGCTCTGCCCCGACACGGGGAGGTCATTCAGGAGTCCATGTTGAAGACGAAGGCCTGGAGGAAGGAGAGCGGTCCGGTGCTAGGGCTACGGAGCATGGCTCTTTGCTCGATAATGTAACGCCTTTTATTCTGACAAACGAGACGACTCCCCGTCCTCCCACTCCTGCCAGCGCAGTCCCCTGGGTTGGAACCCTCCTGCACGCACTTCCAGGCATTCGAGCGCTCGTATGTGCTTTTGCTACACACTCCCATGCGTTCAAGTGCTAGCCTGCGCTCACACTACACATTCTCACGAATTGGAGCGCTAGCATTCCACGCTAGCTTACATGGAGAGATGCCTGGAAAGCACTCTCCAGTGTTGTGAAACCAGAGCTATCCTTGGTGCTGAATGGCAACCTCTCAAAATGATTTTAATTAAACGCGGCTTTAAAATCCTGCGAATTCGTATTGTGACACCAGCTCAACACATTGCCACGGCGGACATGTGTGCACATGCACGCAGTTACACACACACACGCACACACACACACTCACACGTGCGTATGGCATTCACACACAGAGAGTACTGTCAGAGCAATGCGCTGTCAAAATATATACCCATTAGTGATGCATTGTTTCATCATGCATTATTTAAAGGGGCCCGTGAGAGAGAGCACAGCGTATTCCCACACTAACCGGGCTCTGTCCTCGAGCCACCCTGACCCTACCTGAACCCAATCGCTTTTGTGAAACAGAAGGTTCAGCCTATTTTAAATAACCTTCCCAACCGGACCAAATCATTTTTTTTATTTTTTTATTTTTTTTATTTGCCTGCCGAAGATGAGAATCTATGCTGACGAACTGAAACGCGTTCACGTGTAATGTCATTACTTTACGTCAGATGGAATGGGACGGAATGTCGAGGGGAAATAAAGGAACGATCTCTTTCGTATGCGAGGATGGGGTGTGGAGCAAACGGTCGGGCTGATCTCTGTCAAGCCTGAGTCGATGTGCAGTGCAGTATGTGCCGTAGGGGGGTTACCATAGGCTTCTGGGGTGCCGTCAGAGCACAGATTCATTTATTTTCCATTTATATGGAGAGTCATTTTTCTTTTATTTTAAACTACTGAGTTCTTTCATGAAATGCATTTCTTGGATCTCATTGGAAAGAGAGGTTAAATTGATTTTTTACCAGTAGAATGATCTGGATGACTGAATTTCCCTGGACATTTAAATCATGTTGAAATGATTTTTTTTCTTATTTAAATCCAAAAGTGAATTATCCATCATCGGTGATATGTGAAAGTATTTGTTTGTGCTTGATAATGGCTGGTGAACAGACAGATTTATGGGGGCAGCAAATCGTGTGGCGTTCTTGTCGTGGTTTCTTTCTGGGCCACTTCATCAGTCTCATTTCAAGCAGCCTGCGCACGAATATATTATGTTAATTAGGTGCTTCATTAAAATACAAAACATGGAGGAAATTTTTTTTAGAAAAATCAAATGATACTTTTTTCTAACCTGTTAGATTGGCATGTTGATCTGTCACTTATCTGATTAAATTAGGCTTGTTTCATTCCATTTTATCAAGCTGAACAGCCAAATGAATGTACAAGGTAAATGTAAATTGAAGATAAGTAGGAGAGTGTAATTGAAATGTAAACAGTGGTGTAACAGCTAATATAAACCCCCAACTGGAGCGCGGTTTCTCTGCGTATGAAGACCGGTGAATGAGTGAATCCCAGGGGGGGTGGTGTGAGGCACGTCCCCGCTCTGCTCTGGTTAATCAGCAGCGCTCACCCCCCACCCCCCACCTCCGCATCCGTGGAAACCAGCTCCGCGTGCTTCTTTCTGAGCGGGGCTCTCTCGATGAACTCCAGGCTAGGTCTGTCGCAGGCCCAGGACCCCGACTCAAAACATCACCCTCGACTGTAGGTCAGGGGGAGGGCGTGAGGGTCTGATTCAGTCCTGCTTAAATGAGAGTCTCGTACCCTGCCTGGGTTCTGCAGG
>NC_083769.1:38410757-38433257 GCF_963514075.1 Conger conger
CACAATCTCTCATTCTCTTTCTCTCACTTTCTCTCTCTCATTCCCTCTCTCTCACACACTCTCCTTTTCTCTCACACGCTCCCATTCTCTCTCTCACACTCTCATTCCCTCTCTCTCCCTTTCTCTGTCTCACTTGTTATCCATTTCTTTCTCACCATTAATAAAAGGCATGCATGCACGCACGTTCACTCACACACACACGCACGCACACACACATACACACACGCACACACACACACATACACCCATACACACTCTGAGACACACACACACACACACACCTACACATTGAGCCATTCATTTCCCCCCACAACAAGTTTGATGATGATGATGATGATGATGATGATGATGATGATAATGATTATTCTGAACGTCAGGTAGCACAGGGCTGAACAGAGGACGTTCTGTCGCTCTGAACACACACTCTAAGAGGCTCATCTCTCCCCTGGGTTCTGTCCCTGCGCGACAGTGCAGTGTAGCACAGTGCAGTACTGTCCCGGTCGAGCACACAGACTACAGCTCCCCCACGTCTGCAATTACAAACTGGCAGCGGAAGAAACAAAACACTGCAGGGCTAAAAGCTTCTCCCTGGCTGAGCTCATGGGCCAACACAATCACTCAGCCTGTTTCTGCCAAGGGCTCATATGCAGGATTCCTGCGGTTAGCTTCCGACACAACACATGGTTTTCAGAGGTGGTTCAGACTGTCTGAAAAACGGCTGTGACCCACAATGCTCCAGCCCTCATCCAGACCCCCCCCCCGTGCTCCCTGCCCCGCCCTGCTCCCTCTTCCCGGGGAGATTGTTTATAAAAAACGAGTCTTCTCCTGAAACCACGAGACGGTATCTCACCCTCTCCCTTTGAGTCATCGCCCACCCCGGGTTCCAGACGTGTTTCTGAGCGCGGGGGGGGGAAAGGCACACATGCGTCAGGCGCTCGGGCCCTTCCAGCGGCAGGTTGACTAATCGCAGCCGTTATGACACGCTCCCGGTCTCCCGTGGCAACCCGCTCTTCCTCCTGGGATCCGGGAGAGGTGTGATTACTGAGGGGTCTGCCAGGAAGGGCCACAAAACACCCACCACCCCCCGCCCCCTTTCTCTTCCTTCTCTCGCTGTCTCTATCTCTCTCAATCGCTCTCTCTATCTCTCTTTGTTGTGTTTTGTTTTGTGTTGGCTACTTGTCTTCTTTTTGTGAGTGTTTTGTTGTCGTGTCACAATAAAGGTGGGTTAAAACTAATCTCTTTCACTCTCTCTCCCTCACTCTCTCTTTCTGTCTCTCTCCCTCACTCTCTCTTTCTGTCTCTCTCTCTCTCTCTCACTCTCAGTAGCAGAAGGGTGATGTAGCAATAAGCACTCAAGGAGCAGTAAGGAGTGAAAGTGGTGTTTCCAGGAAACCAAAGATTCCAGCGAAGCTGTAGAACGGCACTAGGGCATTCTGGGAAATCACCACTGCTTTGGCCCCCACGCCCCCTAATCTCTTACTCCTTACAGGAATCCACCACGGGGCTTACAGACTGGAAGTAGCCTCATCCATATCCAGTCACTTGGCGAGTCTTCCGAACCTCGTCTGTACGCCGGGCTCTGCTCCGAAAGTCTTTAGGGCAGATCTGGCATCCTCCTTCATCTCAGCAGGGAGTCTGAACTCCACACTGCACTTGCCAGATCTTTTAACTACGCTGTGCGAGACCTGGGTATTTACAAAACTATAACTTTGACATGGACTCAAATTCACGCGGTGGCAATTTGCAGTATGCATTCAACCTTAACCCTTTATCCAACTGCTGAATAACCGGAAGCTCTTATCTCCATCATCTGAGCCCAGCTGATGGAGACATGCTCACACGCTCTGCACCAGCTTTCTGGCCGATATGCAAAACCACAGCGGCAGCAACAAGGATTGCAGATGCTATCTGCGGCTGGGTACTGGGTGTGGGCGTGTCCTGGCGTATTTGTCTATGTGCTGTTGGAGGCCGCCAGGCGTGTTTTTTTATGATGCTGCTGAAAAATAGCTGAGAATGAAAGTTGTGGTGGTGTAGACAGCGCAGAGAGACCGATGAAATTCAGATGTTCTCACGCCGATGGTATCGCTGGTGGTTTACTGTGCCATGTGTATTGATTGGCAGGCGGAACAGCCTGAGCAGTGTCCTGTGTGGTGATTGGCAGACGGAAGAGGCTGGACAGTGTCCTGCATGTTGATTGTCAGACAGAAGAGCCTGAGCAGTGTTCTGTGTATTGATTGGCAGATGGAACAGCCTGGGCAGTGTCCTGTGTATTGATTGGCAGACGGAACAGCCTGGACAGCGTCCTGCATGTTGATTGGCATACGGAAGAGGCTGGACAGTGTCCTGCATTTTGATTGGCAGACAGAACAGCCTCGGCAGTGTCCTGTGTATTGATTGGCAGATGGAAGAGGCTGGACAGTGTCCTGCATGTTGATTGGCAGACTGAACAGCCTCGGCAGTGTCCTGCATGTTGATTGGCAGACTGAACAGCCTGGGCAGCGTCCTATTGGCAGATGGAAGAGGCTGGACAGTGTCCTGCATGTTGATTGGCAGACTGAACAGCCTCGGCAGTGTCCTGCATGTTGATTGGCAGACTGAACAGCCTGGGCAGTGTCCTATTGGCAGATGGAAGAGGCTGGACAGTGTCCTGCATGTTGATAGGCAGACTGAACAGCCTGGAACCAACAGAAAAGCCGCAACAGGACGTGCCAATAAGCAGCAGCAGGAACATTGAAAAGGTCACTAGAAAGATCCGGAGTGGGCATCCTCTGTAAAAGCTTTTCTAGAACATAAGGGCATTATGAGGGGGTTTTCTGGTGGCAGTTGTGTCTTGTCCAGATTGAATGGTAGGGTTTGGGAAAGGCCTCAATGTATCACTCCAACTTCACCCATTCACCTGACCCTGTTAAATTTTCTGATATATTTTGTGAGAACATCTTGCAGCCTTTGAGGTGATAAAATGGTTTACGGTGGCCCCTTTGGAAAGTACAAATAGAATGACTTGAAAACCTTGCTTAGGTTTTGTAGATGATAATACTTATAATTTAAAATTAGATCATTAAAATAATCATCCTTATCACCATCCATCCGTCATCATAATTCAGTAAAAATAGTGTGCACCAAAGACAAACCCCCAGATTCCCCTGTGTACTTTCATTCAAATTTGGGTGACAGTAGGCCAATTTCACTGACAGATTTAGCCTAGTCCTAGAATAAATGTAATTTTCAATGGAGATGCTCTATATAAAACTCAAACTTCTTAGTCTGTGCCTGTGAAACTGGCCCACAATGTGAAGTTCCAGGTCATACCCATCTTTGGGCTCCAGGCCTTTCTGTAGCCGCAGGTGTAACGAGTGTGACTTCTCAGAACTGCCGGGTAACCACAGCGCTAGAATACAACGCCCAAACACACACCCGCATCACAACATATGCTCTCGGAAGCAGAGCCAGAGCTCGCTGTCTCTGAACCCGAGGCTGTGGCCTGAGAGAGGAAGACGAGGCGCGGGAGACGGCGAGAGCGAGACCTCGCGCTGAGAGAACGCGGCAGACGGAGCGCTAGCACGAACCGCAGGCTTAGCTCCGCTCAGCGCGCCAGACCCAGGGGAAGGCAGCCAAAGGGCGGCTCAGGTGAGCCGGTGTTTACATCCTCTTCCCCGTTTCCTGCGGCCGATCTGCAGCGAGCGGCGTCAGCAGCGCCGTAGTACTACAGTTACTGTGGTTACGCTTCTCAGTATCACCCAGTCACGGATATAAACAACGGAGGCTCGCCTCGCCCCGCCTCCCCTGCTCTGCTGTCGTCTGCGTGTGTTACTGCTCTGCTGTTGTCTCTGTGTGTGTGTTACTGCGTCTGTGTGTGTTACTGCCCTGCTGTCGTCTGTGTGTGTTACTGCCCTGCTGTTGTCTGTGTGTGTTACTGCGTCTGTGTGTTACTGCCCTGCTGTTGTCTGTGTGTGTTACTGCCCTGCTGTTGTCTGTGTGTGTTACTGTGTCTGTGTGTGTTCCTGCTCTGCTGTCGTCTGTGTGTGTTACTGCCCTGCTGTTGTCTGTGTGTGTTACTGCCCTGCTGTTGTCTGTGTGTGTTACTGTGTCTGTGTGTGTTACTGCTCTGCTGTCGTCTGTGTGTGTTATTGGGCGGCCTTGTTTGCTCTGCAGGTGTCTGTTTTGAATTTGTTGTGGTTGTGGGCGCGTGCGGTATCTAAATTTATGTAAAATAAATCCTGCCTTCAGAGGAAACTGGCAAATGTCCAACAAGAAAAAAAACAACAACAAAGAAGTCAATCTTCACACACAATTAATTCCAGTATTTAGACTATTTATATTTATTTTGCAGTGTAAGGCTGTAAAAAAATGGCCGAACAAGCGTTTTTGTCTTGGATTAATTATTCAAACTTTCTCACTTCATTGGCAGTATTTTTATCTCATTTCACAAAAGAAAATTATAAATAAGATTTTAAAACTACATATAAAAACTAAGATACATGTTAAGAGTGACTTAACTGCAACTATATAAAGTTATTTATACTCTATAAATATGTAGGTGAATATGTAGAGTCTTTTTTGTAAATTACCATTTGAAAGTAGCCATATTCTCGCGTGTGTGCATCCAGTCTAGTTTTTGTGTTGGCAGATTCCCGTTCTTTTATCGGGAATATTTGCACTTCTTAAGAAAAAGTTTCACAATGAAGCAGCAGTGTTTTTGCTTTCTCCTTCCGCCCCAGTTCTAATGGATTCCAGCGCTGTTTGTAATGTTTTGAAGCCCTTCTGGTGGACTACCCCAGCCTGCTGCAGAACTCCCTCGGAGGAGATGACCTCACCGCGGCAGAATGTGGGAACGAAGGCCAGTCGCTGCAGAAAAAAAAAAAAGAAAGGAAAATAACAGCTGTGAAAGGTGGCTAAGACGTTTGGGAAGGAGCGAGGGAGGAGGGACGAGGGAGGGACCGGGGGAAAGAATGCGAGAGGGTCGCTGAGACCCGGAGAGAACGCAGCTGACGGAAGCGTTTGGGAAACTGGTTTCTCCGAGGCTGGGAACGGAGTGCGGTGCAGGCTCACACACAGCGCTGTGTCCGTTGTTCCCCGTCACTCCGATAGCGGCCCGCCGAAACTGCAACAGAAACATTACTGCCGGGGAAAACAGACGGGCAGGGGAGAGGGAATGTGTGTGTTGGAGTGCTGGAATGTGATGATGTCAGAGCTGCTGGGAAGCTGACCTCTTCCAGGGAAAAAGTGAGAGTGTGATCACCCATACCAGGCACGGCAATCCCCCCCCCCTCCACCCTCTTCCTTATTTTGACACTTCCCATAAGGCCATGTGGTTTCTCCACATTCAGACCGCATCTCTAGCATTTGGGTCCAGTTTCCATATTTCCTCCCCATATTTTTAAAGGATAGCTTTTAGCACCTGGGACCTGTATCAAGGAGCAGGACCCTGTCTTGAAGCAGGATCACTGAGCTCTGAGTAAAACCCAGAACACTTTCAAATATACAGTTAAACCGCTAACTAGCTGTTAGCTGAGCTAGCTCAGTATTCCTGCTTCCTGATGCAGGCCCCCGTGCTCTCTGTCCTGTCCTGTCCTGGCAGCGGTAATGACCTCGGTGACCTCAGCAGCAGGTGGAGGCCTGGTGAGGGCCATTGTGCTGGGGTCACTGTGGCGCATGCAGGCAGAGGTGCTTCATTTATTTATGTCTGACCTCATTCCAGCCTGCTGAGGTGACTTCTGAACACACACCAGTTTAGAGCTGGCAAGCAGCACTGAAGCAACCTGAAACAGGACCTGACCTCTGTGTGTGTGTGAGAGAGTGTGTGTGTGTATGTGTGTGTGTGAGCGTGTGTGTGTGTGTGTGTGTGAGAGAGAGTGTGTGTGTCTGTGTGTGTGTGTGTGTGTGTGTGTGTGTGTGTGTGTGAGACTGTGCATTTGCGTCTGTGTGTGTGTGTGTGTGTGTGTGTGTATGTGTATGTGTATGTGTCAGTGCATGTGTGTGAGAGAGAGAGTGTGTCTGTGTGTGTGTGTGTGTGAGAGAGAGAGAGAGAGAGAGAGAGAGAGAGAGAGAGACCATGACTATTTTGCTTCCATGTGACCTATCTCTGTAATAGTAAAATGTAAATATGAAATTGATATATGTTGGACAGATGATGGTCCACTCAGGCAGGTGCATGCAGAGCTGATTGCAGCTCATTGTACCCTGTTGTGTTTTATTCTGTGTAATGCAGGTGTGATGTGTCTGCACACTGAATGTGTCATTGTTTCATACACCCACACAACACCTGGACACAGACACTTCTCACACTTATTCCCAGCTTCAGATACGTGTTGTAATCACCTGCATGTTAGCACACAGTTACATGGAAATGAATGTGCGCAAAACTAACGCACGCATGTACAGAGAGAGTGAGAGAGAATAGCAAATATCAAATCAAACTATATGTATATACGTATATATATATGTGTGTGTGTGTGTGTGTAAAATAACAAATAAATATAATAGAATAATAGTTTTTATAATGTCCTGCTCTTATTAAAGCTTCTTGTCTTGCCTGAAGGAACCAAAACACAACAGCAGTAATTGAGCCTGCGGGTGTTGCGTGCTCCATGTGTGAAAGGGCTTCAGACAACAGACAGAAGCTGATCTGTTATCTCTCTGAGGGGCTTCCCCTTTTCTCCAAAACACTGAGCGAGTCACGGCTTCGCCAGAAACGGCCGATAACAAAGGCGTGCCTTCCACAGAAATTCAGCATGAAGGGCAGCGGCCCCCATTGCGAGGAAGGGACCGTTACCCCTCCCGTTTGTCACACAGTAACCAGGCACTCCTCTTAAATGTGTCAAGCACTAACTCAATCGCTCTCTCTTTGTCAGTTAGCACATTAACTTTCGAGCAGTCCTCCTCAATATTAATCCGTCGATTGACCGGCCCAATCTAATCAATCGCATTCTACGTCTCACTGTTAATTCCGGTAACCTGCAATCCACCATCCCAAGACTGATTTGCATGAGAATCCTACTTATTTAGTGGGCCAGTTGGGCGGGTTTGTAGTATTTTGGAGGGATACGTACTGCAGTGTGCCAGAGCGTGGAGCTGAGGAGTAGTGTTTCTCCACCTTCTCAGAGCACTGCAAAAAAAAAGTCTTAACTGTTTTAGTCTCGTAGGCTTAAAATCTTATTTTTTCTTTCTAGTAGAAAATATTAGCTTGTTTTACCCCATTGCCACTGAAATGAGTAAAACTGTCTCACAATATTTTTGTCTATTTTAGGGAAAAAAGTAATAGAAATAAGATTTTAAGTCAGTACATAAGACTTAAATGCTTTTTGTTTTTTTGCAGTGTGTGGGATTTGGCGCTCTCCATTCGGCTGGAGGTTCTGCCCATTCCTGGAGCTTCAGGCTTCTCTGGAACTTCAGTAAGTCTGATGCAAGTTCAAGCAGCGACACAGGTCTCCAGTTATGCATTACGTCCCACTTTATTAACTCCACGCACTCCACACACCAAATATAAACAACATTTTCCAAAAAGCTATTCAGCTCTAAGAGCAGTGCTAACAGTCTGCAACATGGCATGTCCTTTCCAAAACTAGGAGAGCCTTTTGCCCCCTCAACACACGCTCTTGAGGGGGCCCTGACTTCAAATGTATTTGTCAGTCAAAAGTGGGCAAATGAAATGGATGAATATTGTTCCCTGAGGGGGTGTGGGATATGCGTCCTTCCCCCAGCCCTGCCGTCAGCTGCACTGGAGAATGTGTGTCTTCTGTCAGTGCACCCATGGTGTTTTAAGATCATAAAACATGATTGTAACGGCTGATGTGACAATCGCTACTGGTAATCGTATGCAGTGTGCTAGATAACTAAAAGCTGATTGATTGACTTGATTGATTGACACCTCTACACATATACCTCAGATCCTTGTAAAAGAAAAAGTATAATTTCTCCAAATGCCCCTACTGGTGACCAATCATACCTTCAAGAGCACTCGGTAATCTGGTTCTCTCAGTTATTAAGAGCTTAAGCAGAGGAAAGCAAGCCTAATCTCTGGAGTAGATATAGGCCTCTGTGCTGACCAGTGGCTCTATTGCTGTATATAAGCTGTACGTAGCTGCATGCCATTGAGGTGCACATATGCCATTGAGTCATATGTGCACCTCAATGGCATGCAGCTATGTGTATGTACTTCATCCCCATAGCAAACGTGGCCTTGCTTTTATGGAACATCATGTCATTACAGACCATAACTGTGTGGAGACAGAAAGGTGATTGAATTCACCTTCAACTCAAATCAACCTTATGCACCTCTTGCTATCCCAATTGCTTATTTATCAAAACAATCTTGCTTTCATAATATTTGCCTGAGTCAGTGATGACTTGCTCAAAGTGCAATTGGTAAGATAACCACATATGGGGAAACTGTGTAGGTGTGCAGTCAACCAAATAGCACTGTACCAGTATTAACAATAATTATGTATTATGATCTGGATTGCACCCCGCCTGGTGGCTGATGCCTCAGTGTGTGGTGTATTTCCCTTCCAGGGTTTAGTTAATCCCGGCCTGGAGAGCTGCTCCCTAACCCTAATCTCGCCCTGTTCGAGCCCAGCGCACCCAGGCTTGGTCTGACTCAGAGGTTAGACACGCAGGGATGAATGCACACAGCCCACGCACAGTTCCGCCCCACCCTGTGCTGTGTCCTCCCCACAAACCTGCCCCCCTCCCCCCCTACACCCTGCATTCCACCACTCCCACACTCCCTTTCTTAACATTTACCACCCCTCCCATTTCTCTTTTTGCCCCATTCCCCCCTCCCCCACCCCTACACACACCCCACTACTGTCTCCCATACATTCGGCAGTATTACCACACGCCTGCAGGTGGCGCTAGCGGGGCCCAGTGCTCAGAGGAAGCAGCTGGCTCCAGTGCCTGACAGGATGTCAGGACACTACTTCCAACTGGTGCTGAGCTTATACACAGCTGCAGTTTAACCCATTAAAGTGTACAGTGAGGTCACAAATGTGTGAGTAGAATGTCAACATCAGCATTAGAATGTTCAGCTCGGTTAACATTCTCAATGACCCACGAATAGAACCCAAGCAGTTCTAGAACACTGACTTAGAATGTTTAGAAAAAACTACTCTTTACAGGGTTTATTATGTTGCTTAGCGATGTCCCCTGTCACTGTGACGTGCATTAGCATTGCTTCTTCGTGCAGCGTCTGTGTACTTTCACATCCAGTAAAACATTGTAAATACGCCCTGTACAGTAATTAGGAAATGGATATAAACATTTATTAGGAAGGCCATAGCAGTCTGGAGGAAGCCATATCCTTAGACAAATACGATGCCAATGATTACACTGCATGGAAATGCAGGATGTGTGACCGCTTACAGAAATTTCAATTCATTTTCCAAACATATTTGTTGGATGTTTGAACACTTGGGTTCTTCTTCAAAAAGGTCAAGCTTGAAAATGGATTAAATGCTCTCTGTATCTCTCTAATGCGCACACACATAAACACACACACACTCTCACACACACATACATGCACACACACACCCACACTCAGACACATAGTCACACACACACACACACACACACATACATGCATACACACACACACACACATCCACACTCTCCAGTGTGTGGGAACTGGGGGATTCGTAGCAGCTGATATCATTAAACGGCTCTAATTGCGGGCTGTGTGTTCTCAGGTGTGTTTATGGCCTTCTGCCTTTCTAGGGTTGTGTAACTGCTGATGAAACAGGATGTTTTCGGCGTTCTCACCACGGCGGGCGTTCCCCCTCCGTTAGCGAGCCGCGTCTCCCATTGTTGATCTGTGTTGTGGCCCTGTTTTCTGCGGGCTGAAGCGGCGGAGAGGTTACCCAACGCCGCTCTGCCTCAGCGCGCCCGTCCTTGGAAGCCGCGCGCGGACGCCGCGCGTACGGGCCGTTTGTTGCGTCGCGTAGCAGCGCTGTTTCCCTTCGCCGTCGCCGTGGCGACGCCGCCACACTCGCTCGCGTGCAGAAGGGGGCTGTCTGCCGCGCCGGCTCACGTCCCGGCTCACGCACCCCGCCGGGGACCGCATTTTAGGGCACATTAGAGAGCGGTAGTTGTGCCTTCTGAGAGTCGGGGTACCGCCACCAAGGTGACCAGACTCCACAATTAGGCGTTCGCTGGGAATAGAGTGGGCCCCAGGGCACGCTGACTCAGTCCCTTTCCTCAGCCCCCAAAGCCCGTGTCTGAGAAAAGCCCCACGCTACTCCGCTGTGCTCTCACTGCTGTTTTAACCGCCAGCGTTTCCCTGGAAGTGCAGTAACGCTCGCTGGGGGTGATTCCCGGTACCCGGGTGGGGGGTTTGGAGGGGGGTTGAGGGGGGGGTGGAAGAGGCACAGATGGGCTGAGCAGATGAGCCCAAAGCTCCACCCGTCCTGATGAGAACACACACATCTGCATCTCCAGGCCCAGATAACACACCGGTCCCCACGAGTCTCCCGTCCTGATGAGAACACACACATCTGCATCTCCAGGCCCAGATAACACACAGGTCCCCACAAGTCTCCCGTCCTGATGAGAACACACACCTGCATCTCCAGGCCCAGATAACACACAGGTCCCCACGAGTCACCTGTTCCTGTGTGCATCAGCTACAACTGCAAAACTTCAGACCAAACCAAGCCACTCTCAATTCTGATTAGGCTTGATTCTAGTCTGGGTATACTCTATGTGTATGTTGACTTTAGTGTCCAGCAGTCAGAAAAGACTATTTTAGCAGATTTACTTCTTCACTGCAAAACCAAGAAATAAATTGGTCTCAACAAGTATTTTAGTCTTATATTTAGACTAATTTAGACTTCGATTTACTTCTGTTTTCTGTATTCTTTGCTAAATAGGACAAAAATATTGCCAGTGAGGTTGAGAGTGTTTGACTAAATTCTAGGATTCTAAGGTTTGCCATTGGGGAAGAAGAACATTTCACAAGCAAGCAGTAACTTAAAACAAGCTAATACTTTCTATTTGCTAGACTGAGACGTTTGTTAACAGTGTTTGGTGTGACTGAGCTCCATCCATGTGGCCATTTTAAAAGGGGGCGGCGCTAATTGTTTCTGCGGGACTGGTGCAGGGCGCTAAATGCCATCCGCCACACAGCAGCTGGTGACGTGCTGAAAAAGACTCTCACTTCCAGCCCTGTTGCCGCTGTTAGCCTGCTGGCCAGCTGTTGTCAGTGTGAGCGTAGTGTGTAAACATCGGGCCTGAACACCCCCACCGCCGTGCCTGGGAGGGAACTCCCCAACCCAACACCGTTCCTGCTTCCACCAACCCAACACTGTTCCTGCTTCCTGCAGGTGGAACTGTTTCAGAGAAACAGGCACAGAGAGATTCAATACCCTCCCCCCCCCCCTCCCCCGATCTCCTCCTCCTTCAATCCCTCCATTATTCTTGCCTGTGTATTCAGAGTTGTTGCTCCTATGGAATTTAGGTGGCCTCACCCTGGCTGTGTGTGTGAGTGTGCGTGTGTGTGTGTGTGTATGTGTGAGCACTAGTGTGTGTGAGCACGTGTTGTGGGTGGGGGGCGTTTTGCGTGTCAAAGGTGGAGGGGAACTCCAGGCATGCTCCATGCAGTTATACCTCCCTATCGAGGGCATCATGGCGGTACATAAATATGGCGTGTGCTGGGAGGTCAGCCAGGGCGGAGAGCTCCAGCCCAGTGAAGGCCAAGGTTGAGCTGATGAGAGGACATCATTCATTTTAATAATCAACAACTACTCTGGCGCTACCGCCAGCTGCACGTGCCAGAATCACATTCCGCATTTTACTGCCCAACGCACAAGACGGATCGCGCACACTGAATAATTTCACCTGTCATCATGTGCATTATCAGAATGTGGGCTGCTGCTAGCGCAGTTTCATCTGCATGGCTATTCCCAGAAAGCTACCGCGCTATCTCGGATTCGAATCCCAGCTGGGGCCTCTCTGTGTGGAGTGTGCATATTTTCCCCCTGTCCTTGTGGGCTTTCCTCCAGGTACTCTGGTTTCCTCACACAGTCCAAAGACATGCAGGTTAAGCTGATTGGAGAGTCTAAATCACTTGTGGATGCAAGGGTGTGTGTGTGTGAGTGTGTGAGTGAATGGTGTGTGGGCCCTGTGATGGATTTGCGACCTGTCCAGGGTGTATTCCTGCCTCTCACCCAGTGCATGCTGGGATATGATCCAACCCCCTCCCCCCTACGACCCTGACCAGGAGTAAGTGAGTCAAATAATGTGTGAATGGGTAGATGGGATGGGCATACACTCAGTGAGCACTTTATTAGGTAGAACTGTACACCAGCTTGTTAATGCTAATATTTAATCAGCGAATCGTGTGGCAGCAACTAAATGCATAAAAGCATGTGGACATGATCAGCTGTTTTTTAGACCAAATGTCAGAATGGGGAAGAAAAGTGACTTTGAGTATGGCATGATTGTTGATGCCAAACAGGGTGGTTTGAGTATCTCAGAAACTGCTGAACTCCTGGGATCTCTAGTGTTTGCAGGGAATGGTACAAAAAACATCTCGTGAGCAGCAGTTCTGCGGGCAGAAACATGTTGTTAATGAGAGAGGTCAGAGGTGAAGGGCCAGACTGGTCAAAGCTGACAGAAAGGTGACAGTAATGCAAATAACCACACATTAAAACAGTGGTATGCAGAAGAGCATCTCTGAACACATAACGTGTCAAACCTCTAAGTGGATAAGCTACAGCAGCAGAAGACCAATAAGTATACAAAATAAATCCCTAATAGAGTGCTCACTGAGTGTACACAGGGTTTCATTCATGAGAGGGGCGGGTGGGACTTTCCCTCTGTCTGTTTCCCTGGGGCTCCAGTGTCTCTCATCCTGCCAGGTGTCCTAATCCCCGTCTCTGACACTGCTCATGTCTGTCTGAGGCTTCACACAGCAGGGCTGATAACGGACATTTTCTTCTTCTTCAAGCACTGAAGAGACATGGATTAGAAATGTAGGGGTCATGATTACTATGTGATTTTCAACTGAATAAAATAATAATAATAATAATAATAATAATAATAATAGTTAAGGAACTGGTCAGACAGCAGAAAAGCAGAATTGCTGCCTACGCACAAAGACCTGTTTGTAAAATGTCAAATATGAATTTCCTTATATAGTTTTGTCAGGAGTGCACTCTTCCTCACATGAATGGCTGGAGTCATTGACACTCCTCTGTGAAGTAGAATAAAGAAAAACCCCCTTCTGTCCCCTGAAAAGCAAACACTTCCTCTTTAGCTGCCCCTGCCGGGAATCGGAGCTCCTCCTCGGTCAACATGTGAGTGTTGACACTGTGGCCCACTTTTGTTTTTTCTGCATCACCACTGTCTCCTTCCCCTACGGGGGCCTGGGCTTCCTTCGAGAAGGTCTCTGTTCCCCCTGTCTGATTCTCTCTGAGGGTACCAGGCACGTCAGAGCGGTTCTTCACAAACTTCCCACACCGACGGCAAGTACTTCCGCAAGGGAGTCAAACTGTTCGATTTCCCCCGCATGTTTACCGCTTCCTCGTACAGTTTTCAGCAGTTTCAGTTGGTCTCTTATCGACGTATCATTAAAGAAACGTGGAATTATGGGCTGTAAGTATGACCCAATTCCCAGGCAAGTGACCATCGCGTTCTGCATAAATCAGGAAGATTGCATTGTGGGAGTACTGTAGCTGTCCCTGATCCTATAATTGTTACCGAATGCCGGAAGAACAATGGAGTGCGTTCTCATCCGGCTCAGCCTCGATACTTTGTGCCGGAGAGTGTAGAGCAAGGTCAGTGCAGTGTTAGCGCCTTGTGTTGCCCTGGGTGACCTAGCCTAGGCTAACGGCCCACTGTAATCCAGGTGGCCGCTTTGTGACATATCTCAGCTGCTCTAGATGGGTAGAAACAACGCGTTCACAAGCCTGACCTATAACACTGGAGACTAAACGCAGGGTCTTTATGGGGAGACAGAAGGACGTGTGGCCACACATACTTCATAAACTGTGTTAATTCATAAAGCACAAGAATCATAACAGCTGTTCTTTGCAATCAAGGCCAGGTCCAAATACTGTATGTGTTCTCTAATGAAGGCGTTTTGTTATAAAAAGCAACACTTCCTCTTTTATGTGTCTGGCCTCTCCGTAAATCCGGTGGGAATGCCAGGGCAGGCTGACCCAGACTCCGTGGAATCAGTCCTGACGTGCCCCACGCATCTCTGTGCCGCCCGTCACCTTCCCGAATGCCTGGGAAGAACGGCACGCACACGGGCGCTGTGCGTTAGCGCGCCTCCCTATCAGCACGCGGCGGGCCTGCCCAGGAATGCCCTGTTCTCCGACGGCCCCTCGTTCCCCGAGCGCCATACATGGCTCTCCCTGGTCTGGGAGCGCAGACCTCCACGGCTTGTTAAAACACAGATAAAGAGGCTCCGTCTCTCCGACCTTGTCCGGACACGTGCTCCGTGATGTCACGCCGATGTCACACACAGGTCCTGTAGAAGGACCTTCTGACTCAAAATGGTAAAAAGACATTTATGTTCAATTCCATTTCAGTCTACTGCCGAACGAGATTATCCATGATGGAGAGAGACCCAACCTCCATCATATTGGGGCTTGACAATCAACACACTGACCATTTCAGGAGTACTTTTTTTGAAAAAATAAATAAATAAATCGCACAGCAAATTCTCTAAATTCTAAGTCCGTGTTTTTGATTTCCAGATGTCATTGTTATGCCAGCATTTGAATGTACATTTAAGAATTTAACATATTTGTGACCTCACTCCATAAAGAATCAAATGACCTCATCAGCTGTACCCAGCATCCTCTCTTTTGAATGGTTACTGTTGGCAGCAGTTGAAGTCAAATTGTGTTGAAATCATCTCTATAAATGTACAAAGTACATGTACAAAAAAAAGGATGTTTGTGTAATTTACTGTAAGATCAACTGCAAAAAGCAAGTTCAGGAATGGTAGGATTATCCTGTGGTTTATTTAAGAGAAATACAGTATTATACTTCTGTTGCTGTCAATTGCAGAAAAGCATACTTATTGTGACTATCTACGTTGCCACTAAACACAGACATAGTAATAACTATTCATGCCAAAGATGCCATCATTGATAACTCGGGAACGCTCAATGACAAGTGAAGAAGTCGTGCAGCGTTACGTTTTGCTAAAAACAGCGCTGAAGCATTGTTTGCGTTTCCACATTGCCAGTAATGGCTGGCTATTTTAAGGATGTTTTATACGACAAATATCCTCCCATGTACTAGAATAAATTCCCTTGGAAAGTCTGTCCTCGTGACATGCATTGTGGTAACGTCTCTGTCACAGGCTTCGTTCGTACTGAACAATCTCTCTATTGTCATCAGACCCTGTTCCTCTCGCTATATTTAGTAAGAGCCTCTGATCATAAAGTAGTATTAATAGAAGTGCGGAGAGAGAAAAACAGCTCTGGAGATAAAACGGTGTGTGTGTGCAGGACAGGCTGCAGAACATGGAGATATGTCCGGGTGTTCCAGAGCTTCCTGTTCCTCTGCGCGTTCTTTGCATTGACCGTTTCTATTGGACGGAGGCCAGTGGGGCATTTGCATTGTTACTGTCGCTGTAAAGAAGGTGGGCTGTCGGCACAGCTAATACCCCGACTGTATTTATTACAGGATTTAAGAAGAGGAGAGTTACTGCGACTGGTGTGACAGGACGACTTGTGTTTGTTCCGTTGCTAACCGCGGTGGCGTTCAGTGACTTCCATACCAACGCACGCCTGAGCGTGACTATAGCCAGATTTAAATATAGCTGATAGCAATCTCAGCATTTATACGCACGGTGGCTATTATTTGTGTAGAGGAAATAACATCATTGAGCTGCCCCTTCAGCAGAATGGCGGCAGAAATCAAAGGTTGTTGGCGGATAGGACTCAAGCCTTGTTTTGACACAGTAGGCCGACCAGACATCCTCTTTTTCCTGGACATGTCTTCCTTTTGGAACCAGAAATATCCATCCAGGCGGGATTTCTAAATTCCTAGGTTTCACTCATTCCGTAGACCGTATGTACACAAACAAAGCCTAGTGTTATGTTCATAATACCCGCCCCTGTCCAAAGAATCCAATCCACGGTCACCCTGACACACAGGACCGCTGCAGTGCAGAAACTCTTGACACCGTGAGATGTTCTTCCTCAAATTCTTGTCCTATTTTTGACGTCAACAGTGTAAAGAATTGTGCAATAAACCATATTTGTCCGTTGTGTTCTTTCAGCTTCCGGTTACGCGGTACCGCCCTGTAACGATTGCGCAGTTTTTGTACTTTCACGCCAGGGCTCACCAGGTGAGTCAGCAGTCATCGCTGGGCTGCGAACATACCTGTGGAGTATTGACATCCTCCTCATCGCCCGGGAGATGAGCTACAGGAATGCGGAATGTGACCCGGCTTGCAGAGCGCACAACTATTTCAAAACTTCACCTTCTGTATCTGCCGGGACTTAGTCTGGGAGAGGCCGAAAGTCCGGGCATTCTTCTGCCTTATCTGGGGCCAGAGGGTGCTCCACTCACCTGTGCCGGGCCAGTCGCTGCACTTAAGGGTTATGTCAGAAATGTTTATCCTGCTGCTGCTGCTGTTACTACCATTGCTCTTATCCGCAGTGAAATCAGGAATCGTTTCACAATGCATTGGTGGGAGTACTTTTCCAGTGGGCACGGCTGATTCTAAATCGCACAGCAATTATCCCATAAGACCTCACAGTTTTTCATAATGGGAGGAAGATAAACCTGGGAGCTTTGGGGGGTTAATGTTACAATATGACATTAACATTCTGTATTGTAATAGTTTTAAAACAAATAAAATATGAATTGCAAAAAGAAAATAACATCTGCCAAGTAAAACAGGATCTCAGCATTTTTTTTTAGCAGTTATTCTTTATTGACTTTTTTTCACGTTTTTTATTTGGCTTCTCCAAACCTACCCAAATTTGGAATGTGCCATTCACAACCTACATTGTGTACAAGCCTGCTCATATACGGCCCATACTGCTGGAAGAGTGAAGACCCATCACAGTCACAGCCCCCGGGCGGTCAGCAGGGGTTAATTGAGCAATGAACACCCCCATTCATAGCATGGGTGATCCAGGTGTGCTCTGCGCTGTATGAGCCATTTCATAAAGCTTTAGCATATTACAGTGATCGTCATTCCTGGTCCTGGCGGGCCGCAGGGTCTGCTGGATTTTCTTGTTACTTGACACTTAGTTGATCAATTAAAGCAGCTAATTACACAGTTAACTCGCCTCTCCTGGTTTCTTGGGTTGGAAAGGGTTGCTGATATTTGGGTAAAAACAAAAAAACAGCAGACCGTGTAGCCCTCCAGGACCAGGAGTGAGGATCACTGGCATGTTCTGCTCGGACTGGGAAGTGCCCTCTTTGACCGGTCGTGATGTGGATTTGATTCTGGATTCATGCTTTACTTCAGCAGCAGCTTTCCTAATGCACTCCAATCATCCAGCCTCAGCCATCTCAGATAGGTTTCCTAAGAGGAATTCGAACACGTCCATTTTGGTCGATAGTTGTTCTGCCAAAGGGAGTTTAGAAAAGATATATCATTCTCCTGACATTTGACAGTTTTCTAGCCATTTTGGAATGCACCAGACCCCTGGAACATGTATCATTTTTTTAAAGGTGTCATATTGAACATTTGAAAGTACACATACAGTGGAGTGAAGAAATTTGGGCACAATCTCTCAACAGATTTTCAATAATATAAGTCTGGGGACTGTGGTGGCTATTCCAAAACCTTCATCTGTCTTTCCTGGAGGTGCTTCATGGTTTATTTGGATCATTGTCTTACTGGAATACCGAACCTCTCTTCAACTTCAAAGTCTGGACTGACCTTCGAACATTATTCTCTAGAATTAATATTTGGGGGAATTTGTTCTTCCTTCCACACACAATATTTCCTGTGTTGCCCGCTGCCACACAACCCCAAGGCATAATGGATCCACCTCCATGCCTAACAGTTGCCAAGGTGCACAGGCTTCACTAAACATACCTTCTTTGGTGGTGCGATTTTGCTAATGGCTTCTCAAAGTTTTCTTTTGCGTACTTCAGACGCTTAATTTTGTGATGAGGTTGTTCTTTCTGTCAACTCTGGCATGCAGGCCTTTGTTGTTTAATTAAAGTATGTTGTATTGTTGTCCTGTGAACAGCTAGTCCTGTGTCTGCTATTCTTCTTTGCAGCTCTTTCGCAGCGATGTGTGGGTTCCTCAAATAATTTCTCACCGGGTCTCAGGCCATTCTATCTGACATTTTTCTTGGTCTTCCAGACCTTGCCTTGACTTCAACTGTTCCATTTTTCTCTCATTTTTGAATATTTCTGACAGTATGGGTAGTTTGAAATGTTGAAAGAGTTTTTTGTAGCTTTCTCCTTCTTGGTAGATATTAACCATCTTCATTCTACATCCTTGGACAACTGTTTAGAGGAACTCTTGGTTGTTAACACCATACAGAACAGCTGGATACTTTAGAAGGCATGGAGTTACTTCCAAATAAAAATTTCAACCCTGGAATTATACTCACCTGACTCATTGAAGACCTAATGAGTAAATCATCTGGGTCTGGGCCATAGTAATCATCTTTTTAAAAAGTAACAAAGAATAAGCCAAAAGGGTTCCCAAACCTTTGCACAGTGCCCTTTTCCTTTTTTAGTTCAGGTTTGCTTTTGATCACGTACAGATTCATTGTAACAGACATTTAAGCCAGGGGTGCCCACATTTTTGCACCCCACTGTATGAACGTAGTGTGCGCTTCAGGGTGAATGTGCATTTTTTGCAAGTGTTGATGATTGAAAGCAAGGTCAAAATATTTTAAAGTAGCACAGAGCAATTTCTTGTAATATCATACATTGTTTATACTTCAAACTTCTACCTGCACCTTTCATGAAAAATAAATGGAATTATTATCTTGTTCCATCACCTTTTTAGTTTGAGTTTAGAGTGTGACTCATTTCTGCTTATTCCTCAATGTTTGCATCCCAGTGAAGATAATATAAATAACAAAGAGAATCTATTTATAGACAAGTATTTGTACAGAGCCTGAAAAGGTGTAATTACCTTGTCTACTTTATGGTTCATATCCGGTTTTATTGGTTCTGTTGGTAACTCTTATCGTATATTTGAGGTTCTAGTGACATTCAAATGTCACCATAGGTCACATCTCACGTGGTTTAATGTGCAAAATATGAATGAAATCTGTAAAACTAGGCTAGAGCCAGGAACCCTATATAGAGTGTGTGAAAAGCATGCTGGGTAGGTTTGGTATGACCTGTATAGGTTGTCAGAGATTCTGTGTGGTTTAGCTGAACAGGTGACCCCAAGCACACCCCCAGCAGGCCCTACACCGGATCTTTTTGGAAACTAGCTGGCCCGTTTTAACAAAATGGCCGTGGCGTTTTTGGCCTATTCCTGGCCTACAGTAACCTGGCCTATTCTTGGCCTACAGTAACCTTAAGAGGGAGCGGCTGAAGGTGTGCCAGGAAGGCGGATGATGGACAGTGAACCCGGGGTCAACGCGGACTCTCCAGTGTCAGTCCCTCTGACGTCCAGTGGAAGCTCCGGTTTCCCCATCTCTGCTGATTCCACTGCCGGTATACTTATTTTTATAAAACACACACACAGACATTCACACACGCACCGACCCACACGCACCCATGTACACACATAATCTCTACTCGCACATACGCTCTCGCACACACACGCGCACCAACCCACACACACACACCCGTGTACACACACACACTCACACACACACGCACCGACCCACGCACACCCATGTACACACACAATCTCTACTGACACATACACTCTCACACACACGCACCAACCCACACACACCCATGTACACACAATCTCTACTCATGCACACTCACACACACGCACACGCGCATGTACACACCGACCCACACACACCCATGTACACAGACAATCTCTACTCATACACACTCTCACACACACACACACGCACACTCTCATGCACACACGTACCGACACACGCAATCTCTACTCACACACACACACACACCTGCACACACTCACGCACACACACCCATGTACACACACAATCTCTTCTCTCACACACACACACATACGCACACACTCACGCACACACACACCCATGTACACACACAATCTCTACTCACACATACACTCTCACGGTGCACAGCGCTAATTTTAGAAGGTACAATTTTCCATACTTGGTCGGTAAGTAAACAATTTTGCTTGTCCATGTTAATTCTCTCCTAGATCCTACCTGCCTGAGGACTGACGTCAGGGGCTACAGTGTAAACATGGGCTGGGACCTCTCTCCGTCTGTCCTGCGTCTTTGCTCTGTTTGCTCTGTTTTTGTTTTTAAAAGGTTACGCACTGCTGTTACGGAAGCAGGAAGCGTAACCACGTCTGAGTCACTGGAATAAGGAAAGCTGTTTCAGGGCTATGAATAGCGCCCACTGTGCTACAGATAGCAGCTTCTCGTAGCGTATTTTTCCTTTGATTTAACCTGCTGAGCACTCAGCCTGGTCAGCCAGGTCGTCCGTGTGCTGGGAAGCCCTGTGAGGGAGAGTGAGTGAGTGTGTGTGTGTGCATGTATGTACGTGTGTGTGTGTGTTCAGAGTGCTCCAGCTGCTGAGCTGTGAGGTGCGATGTTCCCCGGGCTGCAGACGCCTAGTGTGTGAGATATGAGTGCTGCAGTGAGGTCAGGGCTGTGTGTTTCTCTGCTCTGGACACACACACTCACACACACTCACACACACGTACGCACACACTCTCCCTCACACACACACTCACACACACGTACACACACACTCTCCCTCACACACACACTCACACACACGCACACACTCTCCCTCACACACACGCTCACACACACGCACACACTCTCCCTCACACACACACTCACACACGCACACACTCTCCCTCACACACACTCACACACACGTACACACACACTCTCCCTCACACACACACTCACACACACGCACGCACACACTCTCCCTCACACACACACTCACACACACGTACACACACACTCTCCCTCACACACACACTCACACACACGCACGCACACACTCTCCCTCACACACACACTCACACACACGTACACACACACTCTCCCTCACACACACACTCACACACACGTACGCACACACTCTCCCTCACACACACACTCACACACACGTACGCACACACTCTCCCTCACACACACACTCACACACACGTACGCACACACTCTCCCTCACAGACACACTCACACACACGTACACACACACTCTCCCTCACACACACACTCACACGCACGTACACATACACTCTCCCTCACACACACACTCACACACACCTACGCACACACTCTCCCTCACAGACACACTCACACACACGTACGCACACACTCTCCCTCACACACACACTCACACACACGTACACACACACTCTCCCTCACACACACACTCACACACACGTACGCACACACTCTCCCTCACACACACACTCACACACACGTACGCACACACTCTCCCTCACCCACACACTCACACACACGTACGCACACACTCTCCCTCACACACACACTCACACACACGTACGCACACACTCTCTCTCACACACACACTCACACACAGACACACATACACACGCACTCACACACTCTCACACACACACACACTCACACATGCTCATTCTCCCTCACACACACACACACACTCTCTCTCCCTCACACACACTCACACACTCTCCCTCACACACACACTCTCTCCCTCACACACACTCACACACTCTCCCTCACACATACACACACACACACACTGCCTCATCCACCATCAGAGATGCCATCATCAGTCAGCTGCAGAAACCCCAGCATCTGCGTAACATTTAAAACATCTGAATCTGATTCATGCATCTGTAATCACATATTAGCATTTTCCATATGGATAGCAGTCTCTCCCCCTCTCTCTCTCTCTCTCTCTCTCTCTCTTATCCGCTTGCTCTCTCACTCTGTCCTTCAATTTCCCCTTAAAGATGCCTAAACGACATTTGCAGTATTGCCAAAGCAGTAACACAGATCATCAAACACGTCAGCTATTAACATAATGAGATCTACTGCTTAAATACATATTAATCCTTCTCTAAATCTCCTCTCCTCTCCCACTATTTACCTCAATATCCTCATCCGTCTCTCCCTCGCCCTTTCCCACCCTACATACGCACATAGCGCAGCTATCTCTCTCTCACACACGCACACACGGACACACACACACACACACACGCACACTCCCTCTCAGCCACTCCCTTCTGTCTGCACAGTGAGTTCACACCCCCCTGGTGAAATGAATGATTTTGCCACACTGCAAATTAAGTCTTTCTTAACAAGTGTTTTGGTCTTTTAATACCTTATCTCTCAGTTAGGAAATATGAGATTGTTGAGTTACTTTTTACTTGACAAGTGAAATGGCCTTACTCCAGTCTTGAAAAAACTGTCATACTTATTTTC
>NC_083769.1:38440757-38523257 GCF_963514075.1 Conger conger
GTAGTCTGACCAATGTTTCTGGAACAGGGTTAATTTAATGTTGTTAACGTATATCTGACGCCAAAAGATAAGTTCAACTGCTCCTCTGTTCTCACAGTTCAACAAAAGGAACTGCAAATGTCCGGCAATAGTGTGGCTCTATACAATCGCTATCTATCTATCTATCTATGTAGACGCGGACGTACCTGTGGCCTGTATAGCCTGCAATGATACACTTATGTATCTTGTGACGGCACTGGTGTATAGGCGAGTGACTACGCGGTACACAGGAGGTCGTATTAGCGAGTCTCTACACCGCCAATGACACCAAACTATTTCCCACAGCATTAGCTATCTAAAGACACCAAGCACAGTATGTGGAATTGCGCAGAGGCAGCACAACAATGGAAGCAATAGTCCTGTATTCACCAGCACTGTCTTTTCATCAAACCTTGCTGACCCTGTGGTCAACATGGTCAATACAGTCAGTCTCCTTTTTGGGGTCTGCAGAGAGGCACACTTATGTAAAATGCCCTACAATATCGGAAACATGAAAGGAAAAAGAATAAGAATTGCATAAACGCCGGCCGCGTTAGCACTATGTACTGTTTACTGAAAGGACGTCCAAATACTGCGCTTCCCCCCCTCATTACAGGACGCGACTTCAGCGTTTTCCTCATTACAAATCAGGTGGTCCGCGCGGTTTTGTCATGGAGCTGAAAGGGACGTCTATTTGTGGGTCGGTTTTAACTGCGCTATTTTGTAGTTCGGGTCACGTAACGAAGAGGCGCACAGGGTCATGCGAAAACATTTATGTGCTGGTGGAAGGAGGCGCGGGGCTCTGGATTAACCAGGGAGTGCACGGATACGCAGCGCTGCTTTCACTGGGGTTAGCTGAGGGGAACACAGGGTGGAACAGCCTCACATGCCACCAATCAAACTAAGAGGGCCAAAAAAACATAATATAATGTTCTCCAGAAGACCACTGCCCTCACATGTAACGGGTTCGTTTTTCCCTCCAGAGCCGTCCTATTGTCTAAGGAGGAGGCCAGAACCAGCTTAAAGATTTTCCATTTACACCCTTGTAAGGTTTGAAAAGTGAAAGTTAAATTTTAGGTTTGTAAACTGAATGCCAGCAGTCACCTAGTTCATCTGCTGTTATTGATTTCTCAGAGGGGAGGAGGTGTGGTCCCTTTGGCACGCTAAGTGGACAAAGGCTGGTTAATACACTGGGGGAAGTCTCTGCAATATAAGAAGAGAAACTGTCTTCAGTCAAAAAATAAAATAAAATAAAAAAGGACCGCAAGATTTCTTTGTGCTGCAATAAAGCCTTTTTAAAAAAGCATTTAAAAAAAAAGTTTGTAGGTGGAGCTTCACATTAATGTTCCTTGCCGTATGTTTTTAACAGATGCCTTCGGCCAGAGCAACTTGCATATCATGCATTTGTACAGATGGATGCTGGATATTCTCTGAAGGAAATAAGGTTACACTGCAAAAAATGGCTCTGTCTTAACAAGCGTTTTTAGTCTTGCAATAAGACTTAAGATCTGCCTGCTGTGAAACGTGCATTGCATTGACTTATTTAGCAAAAAAGTCATAGAAATATAATTTTAAGTCTAAGGTAAGGTTAAGACTAAGGTACTTGTTGACTTTTTTTTTTTGCAGTGTAAGCACTGTATGGTCCAGTACAATTGGCAGTCCCCCACCTTGAGTGTGGAACCTGTAATCTCCGGGTTATGAGCCCAGCTCTCTGACCACTGCACCACACTCACTCCAGTGACACACTCTGGGCCTCTCATGTGGCTCTCTGTGGGAAATTAGCTGGGAGACGTCGGTCAGGAGGATGGGTTATGACTGCACTAAGCCAACCAAAATCACACTGGAAGTTACAATAGAGTTATAATCACATGGCAAAAGCAGTAAAACAGTTATGTATGGAAGCTGTGTTTTACCTAAAATAGATGTATGTTGTGTTTGAATGTTTTGCAGCTTTTGTTATTTTTAGCTCATGCAACAGCTCCGACCTGTTCTATAGTTGCTCCTATGATGTTCAGTAAACACTTATTTTACTTCACTTTGGATAAAAGTGTCTGCTAAATAACTGCAGTGTAAGCTAGGAATACAGCTGTACTGTACATGAATTGTTCCGACAGATCTGTAAGAAATTTGCACATTTGCTTTTTTTTTGGCTATGGTGGCCCAGTAGCTTCAGGGGACAGGAGCTAGCTCTAGCTTGTACCAGCCTAAACTGGTTTATCAGAGCTGTGGGGTCCCCGGGCTAGAAGTATTACTTTCAGTTTATCTTTCTTTCTTTACCTTTCTTTCATGTTAACCTTTGTAGTCTTACAAAGTCATATATACTGTAGGGACCGTTCTTGAAGTGTTAAATAAAAAAAGGATACCTTATTCTTTCAAATCAGCTCATTAACTTATCATTCATTTTGTTAATGTTTTTTTCTGGTGTGAGTTCATATCTCCATTACAACTTTCCTTAGTGTCTAAAATTGTAGATAGGAGAAAAATCTTCTGATCGATACTGTTATAATGTGGCCATGTAAGACCTGGTTAAGAATTTTCTTCATGTTTCTACCTACGCAATTCTTTTTTTATTTTTTATTTTTTTTATCTTTCTGACTAGTGTTTACTTTTTTGGAGGGGGAGTTGTTCAATTATAAAAAATATCTTGGTCACTAAAGCTTATATTCTTAAAAATAGAAGCTGTTTTTAGGGATAATTTGTCATACCTACAGTCATTATGTTGTGTGCATTTATGTCATTTTCTTACAACCTGAAAGCGGCAGACATTTTGTTTTACGCTGCCATGAGAAAAATACAGAGTCTCATACTTTACACAACCTTATACATGTTGCACATGTTAATTCCATTCTTTATTAAAAAATTTTTTTTGGCTATATGTTGTGTTGCTTTACCTGTAGCTATATAGGCGCTCTCCTGTCCCTCTTAATTACAAGGAAATCTCTGCCACTGACTGTGAAGCAGCTAGCCATTCAGCCTATGCACAACACGCCTGCTAATCCGAAAAACAATGATTAGATGAGCCTTCTAATATTGACATAATCATTATTATCAGTGTAGTAATGACTGTGAGATGTTGTAGTTGATATGTTTCCTTTGAAAGACAGAGACAAGATTCCAGTCTGTGTGCATTATAATCAAATCAACCATTCAAATCCTCCTGCATTACTCCATTAATAGGGATGGACACTGAAAAGTAACTAATTAACAGCAGGAACCCCATTTAAATGTGTTACCCATTGTATATAAATGAAAGGTGATTCTCAAAGTGCTAAGGTTTAATCATCAGCTTTAGCCACTGTCCGAGCAGATCGAGGCAAAATACTGTTCTCAGTAATTCTATGGGCCTGTGGACTGGATTAACTCTGTGTGTCAGTGTTCTAGCACTCCAGCACTTTCAATTACCAGTAGTGATTGTTACATCAGCATTAGAATGCTCAGTTCAGAACACTGTAATCACATACCTGTGATCTCACCGTTTAAAGGGTTAATTAACCTATTAAGCTACTGTGAAAGTGCTCCAACAAGCTAGTATTTTGACAGGAAAACTGTCTAACACAACAGGGACTCCACAGGTTTTACAGCCTGTTACTGTCCATGTTTGTGTGCCTTTATCCACTTACCTCGTAGAATATCAGCAGGTGGGGTCTCGGAACAGCTGTAAGGTTGATTTGGCGTCGTCTTTGATTGATTGGCAAGCAAGTGTACCTAGGGGTCAGGTGGGGTGTGTTGGGGTGGGGGTGTGAGAGAGTGTGTTTACAAACAGGACAGTGAGGTTTTTGTGTTTATGTGGGAGTGTGTTGTGGACACCTGGTGGACCTTTCTCTGTGTGGTGCTGGTAACACCACCAGATCATCAGGGGTGTAACGTATCACAAGATACAATTACTCTCCTTTGCGGAAAAGTACAGGTGTCAGGCGGATTGCAGTGACACAAAAGACTTAGAAGATTTAGCTTTTAACAGGGTTTTTAGGAATTTAAAATCAAGTAAAACTCCACTGGTATGATATGCCTAAAATATTCTTATGGAAATGAAATATATTTTAAAATGACGATGTAGATAGACAGGGGCAGAATAAAAGCTTCAACGATAAACGCTTACTACACAGTATCTGTGGTAGCACAGCTAATGTCTTCGATCACACTTAGACTACAGCACCTCGGTGGCGAAATAGTGCTGCTGTTCAATAAACCCTGGAGAGCCTGGGGTTTTACTGCGCCGTATTTAACTCAGCCAACCTGAGCAAAGAGACCGCACCGTATTTAACTCAGCCAGCCTGAGCAAAGAGACCACACCGTATTTAACTCAGCCAACCTGAGCAAAGAGACCGCACCGTATTTAACTCAGCCAACCTGAGCAAAGAGACCGCACCGTATTTAACTCAGCCGACCTGAGCAAAGAGACTGCACCGTATTTAACTCAGCCAACCTGAGCAAAGAGACTGCAGCACCAGGCCCACCACCGCAATGAGCTGCTACACCTGTGCAAATACGTCAGAGAGAGAGAGAGAGAGAGAGAGAGAGAGAGAGAGAGACGGAGAGGGAGAGAGAGGGACTGGGAGAGGGACTGGGAGAGGAAGATGGACTGGGAGAGGAAGAGGGAGAGAGAGGGACTTGGAGAGGGAGAGGGAGAGAGAGGGACTTGGAGAGGGAGAGAGAGGGACTGGGAGAGGGACTGGGAGAGTTTGGGGGGAGGGGAATGGCAGAGGTGGGCAGCTGCTGCACCAGTCTGGGCTGAAGTGGGAGTCGGAGGAGAAGCGGGTTCCCACACTCGGCTGTGGGACACTGGGGATGAGGCCTCAGGCTGCAGGCCTGGAGCCAGCGAAGGAGCAAAGGGCTGGTGCCTATGGGCAGGGGCACTGTCAGGGGGGAGGGGGGTACACTGCAAAAACCAGAAAATAAATCCAGCACAACAACTATTTTAGTCTTATATTTAAGTTCTTATGATTTAAGTTCTTACTTCTATTACTTTTTTGCTAAGTAAGATGAGAATATTGCCAATGAGTTCAGCCAGTTTGACATAATAATGTCATTTCTGTCCTGGGCCCGGGAATGTCACTTGACAGTACTGCCCATGGTGTTATGAGCAGCAGATAATGTGTAATGCTTAACGGTGCCCCATGTGACTCTGGAGGAAAAAGAGCCCACCTACTCACCTCACAGAGTTTGGGGAATAGGGGTAGTTTGGGGGAGGGGGCACAGAGTTTGGGGGGACACAGAGTTTGGGGAATAGGGGTAGTTTGGGGGAGGGGGGCACACAGAGTTTGGGGAATAGGGGTAGTTTGGGGGAGGGGGGCACACAGAGTTTGGGGAATAGGGGTAGTTTGGGGGAGGGGGGCACACAGAGTTTGGGGAATAGGGGTAGTTTGAGGGAGGGGGGCACACAGAGTTTGGGGAATAGGGGTAGTTTGGGGGAGGGGGGCACACAGAGTTTGGGGAATAGGGGTAGTTTGGGGGAGGGGGGCACACAGAGTTTGGGGAATAGGGGTAGTTTGGGGGAGGGGGGCACACAGAGTTTTGGGAATAGGGGTAGTTTGGGGGAGGGGGGCACACAGAGTTTTGGGAATAGGGGTAGTTTGAGGGAGGGGGGCACACAGAGTTTTGGGAATAGGGGTAGTTTGGGGGAGGGGGGCACACAGAGTTTTGGGAATAGGGGTAGTTTGGGGGAGGGGGGCACACAGAGTTTGGGGAATAGGGGTAGTTTGGGGGAGGGGGGCACACAGAGTTTGGGGAATAGGGGTAGTTTGGGGGAGGGGGGCACACAGAGTTTGGGGAATAGGGGTAGTTTGGGGGAGGGGGGCACACAGAGTTTGGGGAATAGGGGTAGTTTGGGGGAGGGGGGCACACAGAGTTTTGGGAATAGGGGTAGTCTCTGGATCGGTCGGGACAGCTGGAGCGCTGCATGCCTGCAGGAGCAGGGCTATTAAAAGACGGGGTGCTGCTTTTCGGCAGTTGGGGCTCTATGTTGCTGTCACTCCGCTGCTCTGCTGATGGGGCGTCCAAATATCAGCCCTGCTCCCCCCCGACGGCATAACACCCCGGCAGCAATGCCGTGACACCTCGGGTCACCCCCGCGGACCCCACCACGCCCCCCGCTGACGTAAACGCCAGGAAGACGCTCTGCTATGCGAGTGGGACCGGCTCCCTGTTTGTGTTGGCAAGCCGGGGGGGGGGGGGGGGGGGGTTGGGAGCGCCTGTCTATCAGTGCAGTGATATGATCAGCAGCTCTGTGAGAGATCCATCACTGCCTGTGAAGGACAGGATAGCGCCAGCGTGTGTGATTAAGTGATCAATGTTTCAGGCCAGGCGTTTACATTGGCACGGTTTGTAAGACTGAGAACGTACTATCGGCGTCTGCGAGGGGGTGGTTACAGTGCCAGTATGTGGGAGCGTATGGCTAACTGTCAACGAGTGGTTATAGTGTCTCTACCTGTGACTATCTGTGAGTGGTCAGAGCTGGGCTATGCTGGCCTGGCGTCTATTGAAGTAACTTCATTCAGTTAATTGAACAGTCCTGTGATTTGCATGTTTGTTGTTGGAGAGCACCACATCACATGCTGGGTTGAAAGAAGGGCATCTGCAAATTTCACTTTCCTAACCCTGTGCTTTGTAAATAGCATTAGAGGGAATGTGTGTGTGTGTGTGTGTGTGTGTGTGTATGGGGGGGGGGGGTTCTGGGTCAAGCTACTTTTAGTTCAGGGGCAGTAAGGGGGTACCCTGGGAAGACAACTGGTCAGTGTTATGGCAGCGGGAGATATCCCCACTCAAGCGGCTGGCATCTGAGATGATGTAAAGCAGCTCAGCCTGGAAAGCTATCCTGGTACTATGACACCATCCCCTCTTCGGCGCGCTGATAGATGGGGGGGGGGGTCCTGTCACCCGTCTCCATAACACGGGCCGGGATGAGCTCACTGGGATCTGGTGACGCTCCAGTGCGTGGGCCCCCCTCCTCTGTGAGTACGGCCACCTCCAGCAAAGGTTGAAGGTTTAAGTGCCCCGGGGTTGATGCTGGTGGGTGGCAGGGCAACCTGTGACCTGAAATAGGAGCGATATGACCATTTTTCTCACAGGGTACCAGAAGATACAGTAACGAATGCTTCTGCTGCCTCTCCCTCTCTCTCTGCCACCAGCCAGATGCTATCTCCCATGAGTCCGTTCTTTCTTTAATCGCTCTAAATGGGATGGGTGATTCTGAAATGTTGAATCGTGGGATTTGTAGGAAACAGCAAGCGGCCATATTTGGTGCAATTTGTCTTTGCACAAGCTACTCTGAAAGACGGCATACCTCAATCCAAATCTTCTCCTCTTCTCACCCTCCCTGCCATCTTTCTCCTGGTCTCCCTCTCTAAATATACCCCCAGCAGCTGCCACAGAGCTCGTCATCCCTCCTGAAGCACGGCCAGCAACTGTGAGTGGGACCATCTTCCCTTTCAGACCCACTGTGTGAACTGCCCCCCCCTGGCTAAAATAAGCAGCCCCACTGCTCACCTCTCATTCTATCTCTCACTCTCTCTCTCTCTCTCTCTCTCTCTCCCTCTCTCTCTCTGTATCAATTTTGTATTTGTTCAAAACTTTACATCTTGCTTTCGTTCCCTACTAGACTACTGTTTTGATTCCACTTCTCTCTCTCTCTCTCTCCACCCACTCTCAGCCGGTTTAATAGGGGGCTCCCCTCTGAGGGGTTCCCTGATGTCAGCTTTTCCGTCAGACTGTTGGGCCGGGTTTCAGTGTCGCTCAGCAAAACTACAAAAAAGAGAGAGAAATAACGAGGCTAACTGAAAACAGGACATGCCTATCTAGAACATTATAAACTGAAAAAAGAGCATTGTGTTAAAAACAGGATACAGAGCTAGGCAGTCCAACCCCACCTATCTGAATTATGTTTTTCTCGATCCGGCCTTTCTCTAACCAGTGTCTCTCCTTGTCGTTATGCGTTCTGGAAATGGTCCATGAGAAAATAAGTGTTCCAATGATGTTTACAAAACATTGAATGGGAGTACTCGTTCACCATATGATTACAAATGAATGGCAATGATCTTAATTATTGTAATTATGAAATCTGTAAACGTTTGCCTGTGTCATTGTGTAATGTACGTGTTAGATGGATATGTGTTCATTTAACAACATTAAGGTCAGGCGGGACTAGTTGGATCCCCAAACTGCAGTGAATAGTGAAACCCTCTCGGGGGCGGCGGTACCACTCTCTGTCGACCTCATTTGGCTACTTTCTCACTGAATTCACACGCTGGGAAGTTGTGAGAATTGTCAGTGATAGGCAAGCAGAACAGGACAGTAAACAATGGCATGCAGCATTGCGTACCACTTCTCACCTTACACAGCTCTGCCAGAACAAAAAGATGTTTGCTGTGACAACTCATTCCTGATAGCCTGATCTTATCACTGCATCCAGTTAGGGACTTTAAGGATTAATGCTGTTGACCCATTACATTTAACCCAGGCTAGGGGGCGGGGTCAGGAGGATTCCCAGGGCCCTGACTGACAGGTCGGCGCAGAAAGATACTTTTCCGAGAAGGAAAGGGCTCACAATAACAAAGTAATTGAAACAAAACAATTAATGTCAGTTATAAAACAAATATAAATATGCTACTGTGAAGTGGTCTTAGGCACCCTAGATTTTTTAAATATACATTTGGCCTTAAAGGTACAATGGGTAAGATTTTTGTGTTAAAACATTGTTACAAGACCATTGTAAATCCCTTCCTATCATTGAAAAAGCCCCACTGACGTGTTGACTCACCCTCTGCCTGTGTTTTTATAGTCCAAAATATACAGTTCACGGACCAACACTCCGTACATTGCATAGCTGTAATTGTTGCTCATTGGTTGAAAATTGGTTGTAATTGCCACAGCCAATGGCATTTCAACATCAGCGCGTTCACAGGGAAGGATAAACAGTGTTGTGGTTTGAGTGTGTTTGTTGCTGCAATTCCTCTCTTGACCATTAGAAGCCAGAAATTACCTATTGTACCTTTAAATGTCAATTTAATTTTTTTTTTTGCATTAGTGTTTCAGTAGAAAAGCCTTTCGGGTTCTGCACAGTACCTTTGCCATTGTTGGATTAAATTCCTGCAAAGCACCAAAATTTAACGAAACCAACCCAGTTTAACTAAGCAGAAATAAAATTAGAACTGCATCCAATACAGGTCAGTTGTTGATTTCATTGTATGAAGTTAAAATCCACAACACCCATTTCGATGTAAAGGTGTTATGAATGTGCAGACATTGAGACTAAATGACTGGAGAAAGCTCGTAGTTTGCATTGTGGCTTTCACATCTAGACAAGGAAAAATGCAAATGAAATGAAACATCATTGTGCAATCCCCCGCCCCGCCTCGAACACACACATGCACACACTCTTCCTCCGTGTTCACGTATTAGTCAGCAGCCTTTCATCACCACAACTTAAGGAAATGTAAGTCATAATTCATAACAGCCCTCTGAAAGTGCATATTATCTAGCGTGTGTTGATCTGTCTCGGCTAAATGTAGGCTAAATCTTGTTTATTAAAGTCCAGCTCCATATGCACAGCAGCCTGCAGACAACACCCCCGTCAGTAACTGCCTCCTCCTCCTGCCTTGTCCCAACAAGATATCACCAGGGCTCAGAGGGGGGGTGGGGGCACATTCCTGCACTCTGATGTCATGCTAAACCTTGAATTTTCCTCTGAGAAACAAATTCCAGCATCCGTCAGCAGCTAGATACACTGTATATGGTGCAGTCCGTAATTATTTGGACAGTGACACATTTTTGCAGTTCGCCTTGCTTCGGCTGAGTAGCCCGTGCTCCGACACATTTGGAGCTGAAATTAAACGATGAGTATGAGGTTAAAGTGCAGACTCTCAGCTTTAATATGCGCGTGTTTACATCCGTATCCAGTGATCTGTGTATGAATTAAAGACCTTATTTACATAGTCGCCCCCATGTTAGGGGTCCTAAAGTAATTTCAAAAAAACAAATATATTATCTGAAATAAAGCTATTGTACTTAGTACCTGGTTGCAAATCCTTTGACTTTGACTTGATGACTGAAGTGTGAAACCCAAAGACATCACTAGATGCTCAGGGAAAGTTCCCTCATTGGCCTTGGAATAGTCCTTGCTTCAGCAGTGTATTCGGGGTCATTGTGCTGCTGCAAGGTCGTCGGCCATCCCATCCCAAATGTAATGAGAGTTCTGATGCATTTGGCTGGATCTGAACAGATACAATATTTCTGTGCACTTCAGAATTCATCCGGCTGCTGCCATCAGCAGTCACATCATCAACATAGACAATAAAGAGCCGGTTCCAGCAGCAGCCATACGTGCCCCAGTCATAACACAACCTTCGCTATGTTTCAAAGATGGGAGGGGGGAGGGGGGTGCTTTTTCTCTTTCCATCACTTAAAACTCATCTCATCTGTCCATGAGAGTTTGTACCAGAACAAATAATAATAATAATACCCTTTAATAAGATATGCACTTTAACCATTGTTTGATTAGAAATCTAAAATTGCAGAGCCAATGAAAAATAATTATATGCAGCCTATATATGGGTCTATATGACGTGTAAAAAAGAATAGACTGAATGAGGTTACAAAGGGGTGCGCAGGGGAGGGAGAGAGGGATCATTGTAGCCGTTCAAACAATAATATGCGCGGGAAACAAGAGGAGGAGGGGGGGTTAAGCGCTCCCTTTTATCTCCTCTTTCCCACATCCTGCAGCCGAGTAAAAACGCGGCCACCCAATTCGAAAGAATGCGTGGTATGCGCCTACTCAATAGAGCCTCGCAGGCAGAGTTGGTTAGTATTGTTCGCGCAACTAAATAAAGCAAATAGCTGTCAAATAGGGTATTAAATCGCCGCGTTTTAATTGAAAATAATGAGCTGTGTTGCATTGCAAGGATGAGCAAAACCCAAAATGTGTCTGTGGTGTGCTGTTGCCACTGAAATGCTACAGTAAGCTTTCAAAGAAATTGACTCTATTTAAATGTAAAAGAGGCGGCTTTGGGGGTAAGATTGTGTGAAGTGTAGACTCGTTGCGCTGCTCTGGGGTGAGGTTTATTGTTACTATTTGCACGCACCCTGCGTTCAACGGTAGCTGGCTAGGAATTTACTCCAGGTGATAAACCAGTAATTAAAGCGTTTTGGCGCCATTGGAGTGAATGTGGCAGGCACACCTATAATAGGTACACAGTAAATGGTACATGTTCAAATGTAAAACTTGATTGCTGAATATTCCTGCATAGGCTATATCACAATATAGCCTATATGACAATATCCTGCAAATATATATATATATATATATATTTTTTTTTTTCTTTTCTTCTTCTATTGAGTTAAATAATTAAATCATTAGTTTACCGGTCACTAAGAAAAGCAATAAGCTGCCTTTTGCTAAGCTCTGGGAAAGTTATGCATTTTCGTGTAAATAATTCAGATTGTGCTAACAGGTCAATATGGGCTGGGCTGCTAAATTCATTGTGTGTCAAATGAAAAGCCAAACGTCAACAATTACGGGAGCGATTCTTTGCACTGGCTTTCACTTAAATTATAGGAAGCATGTTGATGAAATAGCAGCCTGCTAACTTAACAAATGGATCACATAAACGCTCTCCAATCAATAGCACTCGTTCTCTTCTCAGATGGAATTCGCAAACCATCCTTCTTACAAAGTAACCAAGGATCTGCATCCCTCCTCCGCCTGCTCTCCAACTTCGGACGCAGAGTTTGTTTTAAAGAAAAAAAAATATTTTGGCGCGTTTTAATTCCCGCCACGTCAAGTCTAGCCGGTTATTCTTCTCTTTATTTTCATATGTGATTGGCATGTGTATAAAGCCCAAGTACTACTTTGTCATTGGTTGAATGTAAAAAGGGGCGGAGAGAATGGTGACGAACTGGAGTCTTCTCTTTACTATGGATATATAGATGGTCTTACCGCCTCAACGACATTTCAGTCCTTTGCCGGTGTCATTGTGGACGCAATACAACGGCAAGACTTAATCATTATTTATTGATGTTATATTTTCTAATTTATTTTCGGGTTTAACTGTATTCTCTACTTGAAATTTTATTTGGTATATATTTAGCGACGATACAGCTCGCTAGTTATATTTCAAATACAGAACCGCCTTAGCCCTCGCGTTAGCAAGCTAGATGAAAAGGGATATCTCTCGTTTATACAGCGTGGATCCATAGCACTGTCACCGAAGACGTACAAATCCCGAAACGCCAAGGCAAATTGGAATAATCGGGCATATCTTTTTGGATTTTTCTCTGGAAAAGGAATGCTGCTCTCCAAGTTTAACTCTTTTGCTCACATCTCAACCGTGGATATGCCGGCGAAAATCCAGCTTCAAGTTCAACAAGGTTAGCGGAAATGCTACATTTGGATTTGCCGTTCACTAGTTTGCTGGCGTATTAACTGTCTGGATAGTTGCGGGAGGACAACCATTTTTTAATCAATCGTATTCGGCGCCGTTTACATGCCTGACGACCGATTTTGGACGAAACTGTGGATGTGTTGTAAATCTAATGTGTTCTATCTTTATTCTTTTTCGTGCAGTGAAAGAGAGGGAACCCTTCGAGAAAGTTTATCAGGTCGGCGCTGTGTTGGGCAGCGGCGGATTCGGCACAGTGTATACTGGTTTGAGGATTGCTGACGGAGCACCGGTAGGTTTTATGTTATTATGTCTGCCTGTTTGGCTTCGTGATTTACAATTTCCAAATAAGCTTAGCCTACTGTATGTTACATTATTATTGTGCACCACTTTGTTTCATGTCAGAGTTAATTTTGGAAAGGCTAATTTTATTTACATTTTGATTCACAGGTTGCCATCAAACATGTGGCGAAGGACCGGGTGTCCGAATGGGGAGAACTGGTAAGTTAAGGATGCATTGATGATCTAAATTTCAGTGGTCACCGCACAAATGACTTATGGACGTTACTAATTGCATTTTTATTCTTTATTGCAGCCCAATGGCTCTCGTGTTCCCATGGAGGTTTTGCTACTGAAGAAGGTGGGCACAGGTTTTCGGGGTGTGATCAAGATGCTGGACTGGTACGAGCGTCCAGATAGCTTCATCATAGTCATGGAAAGGCCGGAGCACGTCAAGGACTTATTCGATTTCATCACGGAGAAGGGCGCTTTGCCCGAGGAGCTGGCGAGGAACTTTTTCCGCCAGGTCCTGGAAGCAGTTCGGCACTGTCATAATTGCGGCGTGGTACACAGAGACATCAAAGACGAGAACATTTTAATTGATCTGCGAACTGGCGAGATGAAGCTGATTGACTTCGGATCAGGGGCGCTGCTCAAAGATACTGTATACACCGATTTTGACGGTAAGACAATCTTATATTGGGAAGCAAGTTGACACTTTGGTTAAATAACCTAAACATCCAGCGATTACATGTTAGTATTATTAGTATTCGTTAAATTGACTGGCGACATACGTTGATGTGTATACCCCGTGTTTGTAGGCCTGTGGTTGTTGGGTGTTTTTTTTTTTTTTCCTTCCATGGCGCAGTGTTGACATTCGCCTGTTGGCTACGTACGCCTTTCCCTGTTGTGACATTGAAGGATTTCGTGCGAAACGATGTTCCCATGCAGTAACTTAACTAGCTAACGTTAGTTCTACATTTTAGAAAACTGAGAAGGCGAATTGTTTTCCAGTGTGTTCATTTATTTATTTATTTATGAAAGTCGCGTTTGATGGTCTGACCGGGCAAACTGGCCAACCGTAAATAGGGAGTGGCTAATATGATACAAGCTAACGTTAAGTCAAACGGCATTGGGATGGAATTTTAGGTTGGTTGGATAGTCACCATTAATAATCTGAAACTATTGTTGATCAATCGATATAGCTAAGACCAGTAATATTTTGGCATTTGCCTTCGTTGCTAGAAAATGTAGCTAGTACAACACAAGCCAGCTTTATTTATTTACCGTACACAATTGTGAACCGGCAACTCCCGGCTCGTCGCAGACACATTGCACTGTGTAACTAGCCAGCTAGCTTCCAACCACCCATTGTTGGCTGCGTAACGTCTGTTTCAAAACAAAAGATACCCCCCTCTCCTCATCACATGTGACCAGAACTAGGCATCGTTATCTAAACGGCTTATTCACCTCCTCAGTTTTTAATAACATTTAATTTATTGTCCATATATGTATTACTTCATGCAAGAAACACTTTCCCGTTATGTGTTGTATTCTAGTGTATACCATGGTTAGCAAAGCTAATAGTTGCCTATTTTGAAACGTGAGTCGCCCCCCTCCCTCCTCCCCCACACCTAGTCACGAGCCATCTTGGGGAGCCACTGACCTGATGGTGATCTACTCGTGTAGGGTTTCATACTGGTAGATTATCTATTGAAGTAAGTCGTATTTAATAAAACACGGTGTGTAGCGTTTTAATGACGTACGTTGTTGCATAGATGGTTAAAACAGAATCCCGCTACCGTGGTATATAACGTGCGGGAAAATAATTTATTTGGCGATAACGTTGACGTTGTTAAAAATTAAAGAAATAATAAAACTCAGAACGTTCCCCTGGCTATATCGTATATTATTTGATGGACTAATAAAGCGCTACGCTTGTGTGCTGGTATCTATTTGGGCCGGCACGTGAATGCAAATTGAAGCAAGCCAGGGTGCTGCCTTTTGAGGAAAGTAGCTCTTCGCTAGGTGGTTGGAGGTTTGGCGCCACCGTTTGGTGGGAAGCGGCGATTTCTACAACTCAAAGTTTGTAAACAATGTCACATGGCAACCCCAGCTCCCATAAGCACGTACACGTACTATCACGCTCACGGGCGCATGACTCGGCAAATCCAATAAATCCAATGAGCTTTTCTGCAACTAAATAGCTGATCACCTTGGAAGGAAAAAAAAACAAACAAATAATAATAATTTTTTCATTATTTTTTTTTTATGTAGAGTTTTATTCACCACTTATGAAAATAATATTGTTGGTTGCATGGTTTCACTTTATGTACCGTAATCTGTGATTTAGACTTACGATGCATTTATTTCGTTCTTGTAGGTACTCGAGTGTACAGCCCACCGGAATGGATCAAATATCACCGATACCACGGTCGGTCTGCGACGGTGTGGTCACTGGGCGTGCTGCTGTACGACATGGTGTGCGGAGACATCCCCTTTGAGCAGGACGAGGAGATCCTCAGGGGCCACGTGCTCTTCCGCAGGCGAATCTCCACAGGTGAGCCCCTGACCGCAAACCCCCCACCCCACCCCACCTCCCCTTCCCCCAATATCATACTCTTCCACTCGGCGCGCTCCCGTTGCTGATCCCCCGCTCCGCTCCCCTCTCTCTGCAGAGTGCCAGCAGATGATCAAACTGCTGCTGTCCCTGCGGCCGTCCGAGCGGCCGTCCTTCGAGGACATCATCAACCACCCCTGGATGCAGAGCGCCGCCGCCCCCTCCACGGAGCCCGCCGAGATCCGGCTCCACAGCCTGAGTCACGAGTCCTCCAGCAGCTAACCGCAGAGACCCACCCTTCCCCCCCCTCCCCTCCGGAGCAGGGCTGAGAACGCAGCAGCAGTCCCGAGGACAGGCAGACTGACTCATCACTTTTTATTTTTTATTTTTTATTTTTTTATTTTATTTTAGAATTTTTTTTTGCATGAAGGCCTGAACTCGGTGACTGCCGCTGTAGGAGTTTTTGCGGAAGAGGCCGAGAGCCGTCACTCGGCGGAAAAACGCGCGGACTGCGGGCGCGTCGCCACGGATACGCGCGGGTCCCGGTCGCGGCGAGAGCCGGAACGCCCCGGCGGTCGCCGGGCGGGGCAGGGGGCGACACGGGCAGGGAGCCAATCGCCTTTGCCTTTCCTCTGACTGAAGCAGAGCCATCGCCCTGAGCGACTGCAGGGTCCTCCTCCTCCTCACACAAGGGCATGCTGTACGTCCCCCGTCGAGCGCTGCAGAAAGGACCAAGAGCAGCCATACGCAGCTGAGCCTGCTCGTCACGCCATCCCGGCAAACCGCCTGAGCTGCCCCCCAACCCCAGAGCTAACCGCACCCCACCCGCTGGTGCCGGGGGCGCAGAGAGGAACCTCGGAGGAGAGAAACACGAGCCAGACTCTCGCACCGGACATTTCTCGCATATATATTAGTGCCTTCCATGTGAGTTGCATCATCGGGGACTGAGGAAAATACTTGAATTTTGAAAAAAGAAAAAGAAAAAAAGATTGCTGTTATATAATCACTAACACCACTCTGTTCCTTAAACTGGACTCTTCTTAGGCTTCCGTCTTCACTAGCAGGCCCGGGGCAATCCATAGCCCCATCTGGGCATGCATCGTCAATAGAAACCAGATAACCTCCAGACAAATCGTGCAAACTCCCAACTGAAATACTTACCTCATGCTGGCGGCCATCTTAGGCTCACCTCTCCACCCCGTTGTCCACACTGCCACCACTCACATAGTCATGAATGCACACAGCAATGCAACCACAATAACAAATAACTACATTTGTGTTCTAAATGTCTTCTTTTGTTCATTTTTGTACATATGTACATTTATTTGTCATACTATAAAATTCCAGGATGGAACTGTTGTAAAGATATTTATTTGTGACTTTGCGCTCATACAAAAGCAATGTGGGATTATTTATTTATTTAAAGAGAAATAATTTTTTGTCAGCAGTTTATTTCATTCCACACTGTTATTGAAGGGCCCACAGATTATTTAAATCTATTTTTAACCATATTTATGGCTTAATTTTTTAAAAAACAATTTATGTGTGTAAATAACCTTCAAAGCACTTCTGTTTCAATGCATGGTGTATTGAATGTCTACTGAAATGGTAAAGCAAACTTGTTTTTTGTTTACCTATTTTAAAAAAAGTGTCTGCTGTGCATTTGTATGGGTTGCGAATGTCCCCTTGTAAATACTGTGTTCACTAGCAGTTGCATGATTGCAGCTTGAAATTTTTTTTCTCTCCCTCATTTGAATTGGATTAGAATTGTAAATGATACTAGAATCAAAATTATTTTTTTATACAATTTCAATAAATATTTTTTTTAGCCTTAACCTCTGACTCCGGTGGTTTATTTCAGTTGTCCCATCATCTCTCACTTGTTTTCAGTGCAAATCTGTGCTAAAGCTGAAAGAAAAAAAAAAACAGGATGGTAGCCAAGCTGTGGTATGTACTATTGATCCATATTCCAGTGTAGTACACTTAACATCTGAGCTCCAATCTCCCGGAAACGTCTCTGCTTGATAAGTGGTGAAAGTGCGAGATGGAATGGTGCTTCGTATGCAGTGGCAAGGACACGCGCACGCACACACAATGTAGGCATCCTATTCAGCCTGGATTCCCTCTTAATAAGACCGGTCGGGTTGACTTAAAACCGCTATTACCTGATATTACCATTGGGTTAACATCTGTCTGTAAATCAAGTTATCAAACCTTAATTATGCTCTTATAAGCTTATATGGATAAAAAAAATAGTTTATGCTGTGGAGGTCCCAGCCAAAGGTCAGGAGTGGGTGCTTGTGTTAGCGTTGCTTTGATCTCTGAACCCCGGTACTGCTCTGGAGCTGGAACCACAATGTGCACCAGGGGTTCCCAAATCTTTTTCTCATGTGACCCCAAATTATTGTCCACAAATTTACGTGACCCAAACTTTCCACCCTCCCACACGCCTTGTGCCTGACAACACCCTTTACCATATATACCATGGCCTCTCATGCATTACAGTCTGTTATAGTTCAGTCATTAGGATGTTCAGCATAGCCTACATGCTCATACTTTAAAGAGACACAGAATTACAATTTATTTTATTTTTCTCTCCAAAAAAATCAGGCCCCATCCTGATATCAGGCTTGGTCCCGACCCACAGTTTAGGAACCGCTGCTGTCCCCCGTTACCGCTGCTGTGGAGCTGGAAGCAGTTGAGGCTCTGGGGGGATCTCAGCGGTTCTTATGTGCGTTTCCTTACGGCGGTGACCCGTGTCAGCCTAGCCCGCTAGCGCTGTTAGCGTTGGCCTACTTAGAAGCGAAGCTGCGGAGACGTTTGGCAGGCTGTGTGCTCGCGCCCCGTCCGTCTGAAAGAATAGAGGAGGTGCGCACGCCAGAGAGAAAAAAAGAACGTGTAAGCGACCGGAGGTACGGTTTAGTTTCGTCTTAGTTTAGCTTATTTCTTCATTTCTCGTGTCATTAATGGCGTTTGGCAGACACATTTGTCATACGCCAAAAGATGCCCAGCCCCCATGGGCTTGCAAGACGATCGCTTTGCACAGGAGAGAAAAGCAGACAGAGACAGAGCCCGTTTTTAGGGTGGTGGTGTGGGGGCCGTTGCATGCAGATGAAGTCCAGACAGTGGATGGTGAGGTGGCTGCAGCTGTGGTCTGGATGTGGTGGAATGCAGTGGGAATGGAAGTGGAAACATTCCCATTCCCATTCCCACTGCGTTCCATCACATCCAGGCCACAGCTGCAGTGGTGCTGCCACAGTGGAGCCCCGCCAGTCCTCCGCATGCAGCTCCTGCTAGCCTGGTTCCACCTCTACGGTTGAAAAAGGGTGTAACACCACCGTGGGGAAATTAACCAAATGGATTTGTGTGTGTGTATGTGTGTGTCTTTATGTGCATGTGTGGGTGCGATGGAAAGAGACCGAGAGAGGCGTGGATGGATTTTGCATGCTTTTTCTTTTTGACGTAATATAGCTGGGTGAGGGTTTATGTATTTGTATATGAGTTTGCGTCCATGTGAGAATGCTGCAGCTGTTAATCTCTTCTTCTGCTGTGTACTTCTCACTCTGAGATCTTCCTAATACTAGCATGCCACCCTGTGACCCCCCCCTCCTTACCCTTCTCCGTCCTGTCAACCTGTCCCATTCTGACCAGGATACACACCAGTCCTGGGGGCCCATTGATAACCCTCCTAACCCTGCTCACTACCCACTGTCTTTCTTTTACAGTGCATTGACTACCGTGTGTATTCAGTGCATGCTTACATGCTACACACTACACATACCCCTGCACAGGACAGGGACACCTGCATGCATACCTATGCAAAAATGCATGCTCACACTCGACTGCAGAATACCACTTTGTGCTGGAGTCAGCAAAAGTTTTAGTTTTAGTGTAGAGGTAACAGCTTGAAGCTTATGTGTGGTATTACCCCTAAGTGTAGAATGTTGGTTGAGTTCTTCTTTATCTAACACGCTTTGCCTCCAAGCTACTTATACAAGAGAATGAGAGAGAAATGTATTCAAATACATTTGGGAGGTGATTTGCCTTTTTTACAAATAACATTTTTTTTGGCATCGTCAGTCCCACCCGAATTTGGAATGTCCTAATTGTGCACAAGTGTGTTCATATACGGCCCTGGCTGCCGGCTCTGCAGAGTGAAGACAAGTCACAGTTCTCCTCCGAAACACGCTGCCAGCCAGCTGCTTCTTTTGTACTGCGTAGAGCAGGGGTGGAGGAGGAGACCCAAACATACGCATGCACAGAGAGCATCCATTTTGTTCTTACATTTGGAATGGAATGCTATCAATTCACTTTTTAGCTGTAATGGAAAAAAATTACCGTGGTATGTCAATAATACTCAACTCAGCTCTTTCAGAGTTAAGGCATTGTAACTACAGTTTGGTCAGGTTTTTGGTTTTGGTCAACAGGTGATTGATATACTATATGACCCACTTAATTTGTCTGCACATACTGTACTGCAGGTAGCTAGTCAGGGTGGTTACTGTCACATTTATGTGCCGATCATATGCTGTATTATACCTTAGGGTGTTGGAATGAAATCCTATGCAGTGCAAATTGAATAATGTTTCGTAGACGTTTGTTCATTTTGCGTCCTGTTTCATCCTTTCATAACATCTACTGCAACGCCGGTGTGCTCGAGACACACAATTTAGCTTTGGCCCACATTTAGTTGCGTGCAGTTGTGCAGAATGGGGAAGAGTTTCATTGTGGGTGAGAGTTTAGAGAAATGACATCCTGGCCGCTGGACTGGTGCACTGAGCAGCAGTGTTTGTGCCAGTCTTTCTGGGCCAGCTCAGATCTCGTGTCCTATTATCAAAGAGTTCTTATCTGCATCAGTCCCTCATTCTCATCTTTTCCAGATCTCAGGATGGGCTTGAGTCATGCAAACCTTTTAAAATGAGAGTCAAATACGGGTGAAAGATTTACATACGCATACTGCTCATGACTCATGCTCACAGAAGAGTGCAACATTTTAATGGGGCGAAACAGTGGATGGGTAGATAAGCTATCAGAATCAGAATCGCTTTATTTTGCTCTACAGAGTAAAATGTGGGCACCCCTGGTTTAAATGTCTGTTACAATGAATCTGTATGTGATCAAAAACAAGAGACCTTTCTGCCATTTTAAAGAAAGGTTGCTTTTTATTTTCATTATTTATTTTCATTAATTCTTTTCTTTTTTTTTTTTAAAGGGAAAGGGCCCTGTGGAAAAGTTTGGGAACCCTTTTGAATTATTCTTTGTTACTTAAAAAAAAAAAAAAGATGACTAAGGCACAGACCCAGGTCATTTACTCCTTAGGGCTTCATGAACAACACATTTTTTCCCACAGAACTGCTGCTCACTGGATGTTGTTTTGTTTTTCGAACAAACTCAGCAGTTTCTGAGATACTGACACCACCATATCTGCACTAACAATCACTCCACGGTCACAGTCTTTCCTATTCTGACATTTGGTCTGAAAAACAGCTGAACCTCTTGACCATGTCTGTATGTTTTTATGCATTTAGTTGCTACCACATGTTTGGCTGATTAAATATTGGCATTAACAAGCTGGTGTACAGGTCTGCCTAATACAGTGGTCACTGAGCATATATGCTGTTGTATGCAAAATCTGTTCCCTACATCAGTGGCAACCAACCCTGTTCCTGGTGATCTACCATCCTGTTTGATTTCACTCAGCCATTTCACTCACTCAGATCTCTATCTGTTGAATGAGTTGCACTTTGTTAAGGCTGGAGTGACATTCTACAGGATGGTAGATCTCCAGGACCAGGGTTGGTTACCACTGCCTTACATAATGTTACAGATACACGAACGTAAACGTAAACAGCAACCTGGCATAATTAGAATTGCAAGCACATCATCCCTTTAAGTATGAGGGCAGTGCACGCTGTGTGATTACAACTTATTTACTATCACATTTGATGTGGGAGGGTAACGAGCTCTCATAGTCAGATAATTAAAAGGAATTAATGGTTTTATGAACTCCATCGGGGGTAGATTTTACAGTGCGTGGACCTGGGGCCCATTAGTGTGTGTTTTGGGGTTGGGCTGGGGCGTGTGGGGGGCGAGACGGGGGATGGGGAAGATTTAAGACTTGTGGCGCTCGTATCTTCTGCACAATGAGCGCAGGAAGCAGGGAGACTCCATCCTGCGCGTAATTACGTTCTCTTCATACCACATCCAATTATACCGCGCAGACATGGAATCGGCCATTTAATGCCTATGACCGCAATTTATGCAATTATTCACCTATTATCCTGCTGCAGTGCATAATGAATGGCATGACTGGGTCAGAGCACGGGAGAGGTTTATGAAGGAATTCGTTTGCTATTTTCTCACTTATTTTACTAAATAAATGAGTCATTCGGCAAACAGGCATTTCACTGAATGACTCACTTCTCTTCCTGTTCTGGATCCTGGTGTTTAAAACGTTGGTAGTACTGTATGTGTGCTTTGCTCTTAAGGTCTTCTTTAGGGTTTATCTGTGCTATGACCTACGCAGCTGAGACAAGGGCACAGTGTACCAAATATCCAACCTGAAATATCGGCCGTGTCAAGGGCAGAACTGCTCCGTATGCAGATGGCTGTGCGCTCCTGATTCTACGCATACTTTTTAAGAGGATGCATTTAATTTATTTATTTATGAATGAATGAATGAATGAATGAATGAATTCGTGAGTATATTAATGAATTTTCCCAGAGACATACAACACCTCCCCTTAAACATATCAAGAGACTCCATTTCTCACTCGCTAGAGCTGGAGAGTGAAGTAACCCAACCCCCCTCTCTCTCTCCTGACCCCCCCCCCCGCAAAACCAGTGTTGACAAAAGCAAAGAGAGTACAAGATGTGGTCTGTGTACATGGAGTTCTGTAAATAAACGTGTCAGCCAAGACTGTGCTTTCAGATAAACGGGTGGGTAGTGAATATTTCAGAAATAAAACTGATGTATTCACTGTCCTTCTCTTCTTGCAATTTCTATTTAAAAGTGTGTTAAAACAAAGTATGCTTTAACCTGTGGCTTGTAGCCCTACTGGAGACATGTTTACTCTTTCCAGAGTCGATTTCTCCAGCAAATAAAGATGCATATCAGATAATCCTCTTGAATCTGCATTTGAGCAAGCAGAATTACAGAGGCTATAAAGATCAGTGTGTACATATTTCACTTTCATTCTCATGTCTTCACTTTTCAAGAAGTGTGTCCCTGCCCTTTCCTATCTCTCGCTGATTTCTGGGAAACAGAAAGAGAAAGTCCGGCTGAAGTCTGAAGGGCTAAGGAGTAACCCTCCCACCAACATAAACACTGATGCACAAGACACGCTCAGCTGTGAAAACAGTTCCTTTCAGTTGAGTTCCATCCATCCATCCATTATCTTAACCCGCTTATCCTCAACAGGGTCGCAGGGGGGCTGGAGCCTATCCCAGCATACATTAGGCGAAAGGCAGGAATACACCCTGGACAGGTCGCCAGTCCATTGCAGGGCACACACACCATTCACTCACACACTCATACCTATGGGCAATTTTAGATTCTCCAATCAGCCTAACCTGCATGTCTTTGGACTGTGGGAGGAAACCGGAGTACCCGGAGGAAACCCACGCAGACACGGGGAGAACATGCAAACTCCGCACAGAGAGGCCCCGGCCGACGGGGATTCGAACCCAGGACCTCCTTGCTGTGAGGCAGCAGTGCTACCCACTGCACCATCCGTGCCACCTCAGTTGAGTTTAAAAGTGTTTTTTGATTTTTTGCAGGTTGATAAGTCACGAATCATACACAGATGCACACAAATAGAACAAATCTATATACGAGAATAAATCAAACAATTCCCTTGAGTTTAGTTCAAAAGAGTCTTTTTAAATAGAAAATCTGGACACGTTCTGGACTCCTTGTCCTTCATCTGTGCATAGATGGACAGTGTATTCTCTACCTATTCCCATATTACTCATATCAGAATAAGCAGTCTGCAGAGTACTGTACATGTGCAAGAGGCTAGTACAAAGTCACACAGTAATTTGCCTGGTTGAGTACAGTATGTCTCCAGCTGAGTGATTCCTGAGTGCTGTACTCGCTGTGTGGGCCCGAGGTCCTGGAGAACTGCCACAGACTCCCGGTTTAAAGAGGCCTGGTCTGGTCTGGCGGGGCGAAGTGACTCAGAATGGAAATTGACTCAGTGGTGAATTTGGGAGGACAGTATAGCTGTGAATCACAGTGGCACTGGTGGTTCTGACTAGCTCAGCAGTTTACAAAGATATACACTCACACATGCACATACACAGAGATGCACACAGACACACACACACACACAAGCTTGCTCACACACACAGCACATACTCTCACATGCACACACACAAGCTTGCACACACACACTTACAACACATACACCCAAATGCGAATCCAAGCACAAACACACGCACATACACTCACACATGTACCCACACACCCTTATGCATACACACACAGACTTCCATATGCATGGACACACACACGCACACACCATGGAAACACACACTTACACACATGTCCCGCCCCCCCACACACACACATACACACACACACACTTATACACATGTACCCACACACCCTTATGCATACGCACACAGACTTCCATATGCATAGACACACACACGCACACACCATAGAAACACACACTTACACACATGTCCCCCCCCCCACACACACACATACACACACACACACTTATACACATGTACCCACACACCCTTATGCATACGCACACAGACTTCCATATGCATAGACACACACACGCACACACCATAGAAACACACACTTACACACATGTCCCCCCCCCCCACACACACACATACACACACACACACTTATACACATGTACCCACACACCCTTATGCATACGCACACAGACATCCATACACATAGACACACACACACACACACACACACACACACACACACACACCACGGGGAGAGTTGGCTGTGAATGAGTCAGTCAGGATCACAGGCATTCCGCTCCTGCCTGCAGGGAGTGGCAGCCCAGCAGACTCCTGCAGGCACACAGTGAGTCACCTCTCAGGGAGGGGGGCGCTCACTCTGCCCATGCACCCTTTATCCTCCCCGTTTGGCCTGTAGCTGGTGAGCACACCTGGGAGGAATGCTGCAGCCTGGTTCACATGCCCCGTCCTCTCTCATTCCCACACGCAGTAAAGGCCATGGGAAACACCAATGCCTGCATCTGAGGGAGGGGCTCGTGCCTTCACAGCTGTGTGTGTGTGTGTGTGTGTGCATTTTCCTATGTACATAAATGCATGCATTTTTGTATGTGCATTTATGTATGTATGTCTGTGTGTGTTTCTGTGTGATTTGTGTGTGTGTGTGTTTGTGTTGCGTCTGTGTGGGTACATATGTGTGTGTGCGTGCATGTGTGTGGGTGTGTGTTTGTGTGGTGTCTGTGTACATGCATTGGTGTGTGTGCATGCATATCTGTGTGTGTGTGTGTCTGTGTGTATGGGTGTGTGGGTACATGTGTGTGGTGTCTGTGTGCGTGCATGGGTGTATGTGTGTGTGCGTGTATATACGTATATATATATATATATATATATATATATATGGGTGTGTGGGTATGTATGTGTGTGTGTGTGCATGTGTGCGAGTGTGTGTTTGTGTGATGTCTCTGTGTGTGCATGGGTGTGTGTGTGTGTGTTTGTGTGTGTGTCTGTATATGGGTGTATAGGTATGTGTGTTTGTGTGGTGTCTGTGTGCATGCACGTGTGTGGTGTCTGTGTGTTTGTGTGTGTGTATACATATCTGGTTGTGTGTGTGTGTGTGTGTGTGTGTGTATATATACATATCTGGGTGTGTGTGTGCTGCATTTGTGTGGGTGTGTGTGTGTATGTATATGGGTGTGTGGGTATGTGTGTGTGTGTGTGTGTGTGTGTGCATGCATATGCATATGTGTGTGTGTTTGTGCTCAGGATCTCATATTGCTCTGGCCAGATCAGGCTGAGGGCAAAAGGTCAGTTGACTCTCCCAGGCAAACACGGGACTACAGAGCCAGTGGGCGTGGTTCCCCAGGGTGGCTCTCCAAACATTAAATATGTGTACATCAGCAAACACGTGACTCACCCTTTATTAAAGAATACATGGCATTGGCAATCATGTCCAGTTCACACCACTAATTTGTAGTGATGAATTAACTGCAACCACAGTTCATGCACAAACTGCAATGACTGTAGAATTCAGCTTAAATCAGGATCAGGGGTTTTCTGATCCTGGGACCCCACTCAAAGGCATCCAGGGTTAAAAACGTTTATACGTATATATATATTTAAAAAAACATGTTGATATTTTCCAAAATCGATATATAATCATTGCATATCAACTCTGCAAGGGACTGTACTTGACAGCCCGGGAGTTTGGCTGGGACTGTGATTGTTTGTGACGACACTGAGAAAGATGAATTGGTATAACGAATCCAAACATGACTTTAAACGGCCGTTGAGAACAGTTATGAATGGATGACTGGTCGGCCATGTGACTGGTTCAGGCAGGTAACAGTTTCGCTGTTGTAGATTGAGTTTCTGCTCATAGTGCGTCAATTAAAGGCTTTAGGGCGTGTCCTCGAGTTTCACAATACGCAAAGCCGCGTGAGTAACTAAGCAAGGATCTGGGCCATAGGTTACTGAGATAGGAATGTAAACAAAATAAAGAACATATTTCTTTAAATGCTGTTGCTGAGTGAAATGAAAAGGAACCGTCACTTTCTCACTCTCATTCAATGTCTGTTGTCTCATTCCTGCACATTGCAGGCTGCGTTTCTATAGTAAGTTGTGTTTGTTTGTTTCGGAAATTCACATCACACTCATTCATTTTTTTCCTTTTTTTCAAACGCTATCTGTCCACCCCTTCCGTTTACTCCCCCCCCCCGACCGGCCCCTCCCACCAGGTTTCCCGTAAATGTGTGCTTCACTTCCTCATTCTCCTGCGGGGGGAGGAGGAGGAGTCACATGACCTGCTTCTGCTTCCTGTTTCCTTGAACATCCTGCAATCTGAAACCGGCTCCTTGGTGACCCGGAGCACCGCGCAGATACAAAACACCTCCCGAACACACACACACACATACACACACACACACACGCACGCAGTGTTCCCGGCATTCAGATCGCTGTCTCATTTCCCTTCACTCTACATTATGTGCAAATGTAGAAAAAGGGTTTTTTGTGCTACTATGACAATCCCCTTCACACTTTAGTTCTGCATGTATTTGATACACCTTTTGTCCATAACTACCTGATTTACGGGCTATTTGAGGCACACAATCGGCTGTGTATGTGGACATAAATCCTTATAAGTAATGTGAGGGTGGCAGCCTGGGGGGGGGGGGCGGGGTGCAGTTAGGGGAAGCCATGGGCAGATGTGACCGGGAGGCAGCCGCAGTGGAAGAACTGGAATGGGAAGTGTGTAGGTGATACAGCAAGTGAAACACAGAGGCTGGGCTGTGGGTACAGCACTCACTGACACACAGGCTCTCCCTTCAACCCTGCGCTAAAAACCTCTGTTTTTCACATTTCGCAATGGCGTTTGTGTGAATCTACCAGTTATGTTCTTGTTTCTCACACTTGCAGTTTCCCGAATGTAGAACGGTTGATTCTTATATATAGTTCATTTAATTAGGCAATGTGGCACAGGAGGCCTTGTTGTGTCATGAATACAATCACTCATACAGGGCTGACAGAATATTTTGTAATATTGCGGCTTGTGTGCACAGTGATATAGTTCTCAGACAGGCTGTATCAGATTTACACTTACACTGTAGGATGCAATCTCATCCAGGATCAAAATATATTGATATTATTTATATAGACTCAGTGAGCATTTTATTAGGCATTTATTAGACTTACATTATATACGTATTGGTCTTCTGCTGCTGTAGCCTATCCACTTAGAGGTTTGATGCATGGTGTGTTCAGAGATGCTCTTCTGCATACCACTGTAATGTGTTGTTATTTGTGTTACTGTTACCTTCCTGTCAGCTTTGATCTGTCTGGCCATTCTCCTCTGACCTCTCCAATTAACAACACATTTCTGCCCACAGAACTGCTGCTCACTGGATGTTTTTTTGTTTTTTGTACCATTCTCTTCAAACTCTAGACTGCTGCAGTTTCTGAGATATTAAAACCACCCTGTCTGCCACCAACATTCATTCCATGGTTGGCTGATTAAATATGTGCATTAACATGCTGGTGTACAGGTGTCCCTAATAAAGTGCTCAGTGAGTGTAATTGTGACCCGACATTGTGGAATGTAGATGCAGCAGTCCTTCCTGGAAGAGAGCTTATTACCGCAACAACAAAATAACAAAGTGAGTTTGAAATTAATACCTTACTTGGCTTTTATTTGTCATTCACAAGTTCTGCGTGTTTGTGTGTTAAATGACTCCTTCAGTTCTTTCAGTTGTGTGGTGTGTTCTGGGAAAAGAGGACAGGTTCTAGTTGTGGTCAGAAGGTTGCTGTAATGTTGCTGTAAACCCCAGATTCTCCTGGGTTTCCTCTTGCATCCCAAAGACATGCAGGTTAGTCACTACAGTTTAATAGTGAATCAGAGCCACCAAAATCACAGGTGGAAAGTCCAGAGGTCAGAACGCAAAAGTCCTGCCATGTTCCACCCAAGTTCCACCCATGATTTCACAAATTAGCTCCTGGCTGAAGAATTGTGCTAATTAGCCTTGAACACTAAGCCGTGACAAAATACTGGGTAGTTTCTTCCTTGGATATTCCACCTCTGTAGAATGACAATAGATGTCATGTTTTGAGCTGAAACTGGAATGGGATGTAGATCTCAGAAAGCAGAGAATAGGAAGTGACCTTTGACCTAGGTGGTGCCTGTTTTCTGGCCCCTTCTCTGAGCTTCCTCCCAGCTCAACCCTCCCTCAGTAACCCCCCCCTCCTACTCCACGTAATAACAGAGAACGTAACAGCAGCGCACTTGGGATCAATAAAGTCCAAGAGCCTGACAACACAAAGTCAAACTTTTCACCCACGCCAGTAAATACCACCTCTATTCGGTTCAAACGTGGCAGCCAAGGAGCAGATCAATCGGGGCAGTAGGGCAAAGTTTATAACAACTCTGTCACAGTCTATTACAGTAAGTCTGCACTATCCACACATTGATATCTGCTGTATGTCTAAGTCAACACTGAGCTGAAATGGCACCAGTGGATGTTATGTTAATGTACTTTATGGAGAGTGATCTTGGAAATGCAGGTAGAAGCCTTTTGTCACTGGTTATGGGAATGGCATGACTTTATTCTCCATATCTAATGGAGAATGTTCTGTAAAATGTGTCATTTAGGCACAACTAACCTGCCTCCCTTTCCAACATGGCTAGCAATGGCATTAAAGAGAATGAACAGCAAAACAAATACAGTGTGTCATCTAGCTTTCTGAAATTCAGCACAAAAGCTCAATTATGCAGTGAATGAAACACGTGAAGAGACTATGATGTGCATGAAAAGCATATAGGGCCCTGTACAAATGAAATATGACCCCCTAAGTGGGCTGATGACCCGGTCTCCCAGGCTACTGCACTTTTTCACTCATCCTGACAATCATTCCCAGGTACCAGCGAGGAAATGGGTTCACAACACAAAAAATTCCCATCAAAATGGGCAGTATTTTTGCACTTCAGAATCATTTGTTTCAAATAACTGATTTATCATTACATTACTTTACATTATCGGCATTTGGTAGACGCTCTTATCCAGAGCGAAGTACAGTTTAGACTAAGCAGGAGACAATCCTCCTCTGGAGCAATGCGGGGTTAAGGGCCTTGCTCAAGGGCCCAACGGCTGTGCGGATCTTATTGCAGCTACACCAGGATTAGAACCACCAACCCTGCGTGTCCCAGTCATTAACCTTAACCACTACGCTACAGGCTGCCCGATCATGGAATACTGAAGGGACATTTGCTTAAATAACCCACACACACAAGATACAGCTTCACTGTTTAATTGGTTTTACTATCCTTTACTATCCAAAAAATACTTTCAATATGGCTCTTTTTGAGGTTGTCAATAAAGGGAATAGAAGAGACTGTAGCAGCGTGGAATCATTGAACAAAATCAATTCAGAACAAAATACAATTACAACATAAGTTTGTTTGAATCATAGCAACAGATAATTATAACCACAAAGTGGGAAAAAAAACGTAAGTAATTGTCAATAGATTTCTTTATCCCAAAACATTCATGATCTAAGCAGGAAATGTTGTTACAGTAATAAATTTGAATAAAACTATGCATTAGTAGTAATGCTACTTATAGTTAGTCGCATTGTGATTAAGTTAAAAGACTGCCATATCCTATGTAGTGTGTGTATTTCATTTTGAAATGCTAATACTTTATCCATTTGCAGTTTTATGTCTGCAGTTTTGAAAAATGAACCTCAAGGCTCTGAAGTTAGAGCCAGCGTGATGGTGAAAAACTGTAATACACCGCTGTGTTCTTCTTGCGTAATTATCTCGCAGTTATGGAGTGATGATGGGAATTACTGTAACTGGACACATGGAGGACAAAGTGCGGATGTCGTAAAGAGAGACAAAACAGAAGGATAAAGGCAGGAGTGCGATCATGAGGACGAGTTAAAGTCCTCTCTGTTTATACACCGCGGCTCGGACCTTGGACCGCGCTGTCCCAGAGCGCTGCCCACCGCCCTGCACTTGATCCCACTCGTGGAGCCGGCCTTCACCTCTGCACAGGTATTGCACAGGAGACTGTAAACACTGGAATGTGCAATGGAGACAAGGAGTCGCCTGACCTTCCTGCTGGATTGACAGGTGTCGCTATCATCCAAACAGCAGTGTGGCAAAACAAAGCACAGCGCATAGCAAGATGCATAATTCCAGATAAACAATGTATAGGAAATCCAGTTGGAATGGGAACTGGAGTTTTTTTTAAATGTGCGTACATGTGTCTGTGTGCATGTGTGTGTGTATGTATTTGTGTGCATGTATGTAGGAGTGTGCGTGTGTATGTATGTGCGTGTGTGTATGTATGTTTGTGTGTGTGTGTGTGTAGGAATGCGCGTGTGTGTGTGTGTGGTTGTGTATGTATGTGTGTGTGTGTGCATGTATGTGCTTGTGAGTGTGTGTGTAGGAGTGTGTGTGTTTCTGTGTGTGGTTGTGTATGTATGTGTGTGTGTGTGCATGTATGTGCTTGTGAGTGTGTGTGTAGGAGTGTGTGTGTTTCTGTGTGTGTGTGTGTAGGACTGTGTGTGTGTGTGTGTGTAGGAGTGTGTGTGTTTCTGTGTGAGTGTATGTATGTGCATGCGTGTGTGAGTGTGTATGTGTGTGTGTTTGTGTATGTATGTGCATATGTGTGTGTGTGTGTTTGTGTGTGTGTAGGAGTGTGTGTGTGTTTCTGTGTGAGTGTATATGTATGTGCGTGCGTGTGTGCAGGAGTGTGTGTGTGTGTGTTTGTGTGTGTAGGAGTGTGTGTGTGTGTTTGTGTGTGTAGGAGTATGTGTGTGTTTGTGTGTGTAGGAGTGTGTGTGTGTTTGTGTGTGTGTAGGAGTGTGTGTGTGTGTGTGTGTTTGTGTGTGTGTAGGAGTGTGTGTGTGTGTTTGTGTGTGTAGGAGTGTGTGTGTGTGTTTGTGTGTGTAGGAGTTTGTGTGTGTGTTTGTGTGTGTAGGAGTGTGTTTGTGTTTGTGTGTGAGTGTATATGTATGTGCGTGCGTGTGTGCAGGAGTGTGTGTGTGTGTTTGTGTGTGTAGGAGTGTGTGTGTGTGTGTTTGTGTGTGTAGGAGTGTGTGTGTTTGTGTGTGTAGGAGTGTGTGTGTTTGTGTGTGTAGGAGTGTGTGTGTGTTTGTGTGTGTAGGAGTGTGTATGTTTGTGTGTGAGCACAGGCTTCCTCCGCAGAGCAGAGTCTTATCAGCGCGGGCTGACTCTTGTACACACAGCAGTGCACTTGACTGGGCTGTTCCGGAAACGCTCGCTGCAGCCTCCAGCTTTGATCCAGATAAATCCAGGTCCTCCCACTCCTTACTCTCCACATCAAAGCGCCGCTCATCGATTATCTGTCCAGAGGAAGGCAGCCATCAACCGGGGCCTCGTTCAGTGACCCCTCTCTCTCTCAGAGAACGCTTTATTATTATTGCCATGGCATTAAAACACTGCAGATATCCCAGCTGGAAATGGTACTTATGCTTTTTAAAAAGCTCGTAGTAAAACAGCTCATTTGTAAATAAAGCGGCGGCATGTGTGCTTTCCCCTCATTCAACCTTCGCTGCAGAGTTACCCATTACCGACAGCAGAGCGTGACACACCGTATGAGTCCGTTACAAACCCAGAGACGGAACAGATTCCAAATCCCTCAAAGAGGACTGGAGAGAATAAAGGTCTTCTAATGACCACGTTCTTTTTACTTGCTTATTTATTTTCACCCTGCTGAAAAAAAAAATTATGTTTTGAAACAGCTGGAAGACGGTTGACCAGTTCAGACAAGCTCCATAATCAACATGGTTTGACCAGTTCAAGCTTGTTTTGAAACAGCTGGTAGCTGGTAATATCTAGCTGGGCATTGCTGTATTTTATACCAGGGCATACTGTTTACACAATAATTGTTTCTGGAAATGCACACATAAATAAGCCAAATTGTAGCACAGGAAGAAGGGAGTAATTGTAGAAGTGTGGGGGTTGTGCGAGGCAGAGCTGGAAGTTCCTGCCGTCCTCATCCTCACTCCCAGAGTGACGTGACCCACTTCCCCCCTGACGTGACCCACTTCCTGCTCAGTCCAGCGCCTCCATCCCCAGCTGCATCCTCCATGAAAACCGGGCCGCTTATACAACCAGCCCCAGCCCCTAACACCCTGCCTGCAGCACGATCCTAACCCAGGCCTGTCCTGCCCCACAAAACGGCCCCCCACCCCATCTCTGAGGCTTCACTGAGCTGATCGTGTTACCATGGCCCCTCAATGAGGACAGGTGGCCTACTGTACAATGGACAAATCATTCACTTCACTGAGTTGATCATGTTACCATGGTCCCTCAATGAGGGCAGGTGGCCTACTGTACAATGGACAAATCATTTCAAACTCACATTAATGAGAATGAATTATTTCCTGTGAAAGATAAATGTATCCATGTGCACTCACACACAGGTATCACACGTACGCACACACACGTGCGCACACGCACACACACTCACACACACACAACCACACACACATAGGCCTGGTGGCACTGAAGCATTTTCTAAAAAATAATCCCAGCTGATTATTATTATTACTATTATTATCCTAATAGTACATATCACACACACAGTGGAGGGGAGGTTATCCAACGAAAACACGCTGCGCATTCAGGATAAGCGTGTTGTCCAGGAAATCGCCTTTGAAAGAAACGATTTCCCGTCGAGGGCAGCTTAGTGCTGACAGGGCTGGCGAGGGCCATTGGTGGGCCTGTGTGATAACTCGCCTCCAAGAATGTGTCGCAGCGGGGGATCAATAACAGCACACATTCTGGGGGAACGTACGGGAAAAACAAAAAACACACATAGAGACGCTGCCAGGAAAGGCTGACGGCCCAGAACAGCGCAGTGCTGGCAGGGACACTGGAGCCCGATGGCGGAATAACCCGGTGTCGCCGCCCTCTGTACAACGTGCTCTCGTGTTCTCTCTGCCCCACTTCTGCACAGTGTGTCTCCTCAACCCTGGTCACGGATACGTGATTAGCGTGTCCTTAACCTGGACGTTCGAATGCTGACGTAGCGCTCGCTACTGGTCACTGAAAGCGAATGAGTTCTAGACTTTTGAAATTTAAAAAATGAAAAAACATTTTTGTTTTTTTTAAAGATTCTTCAAAGGGTTAAAGTAGAGCAGGGAACTATGTGAAATTGGCAACCTCTAGGGTGCTTTCTCATAATGTTGTGTAGCAAATGAAAGTAAAACTTACGTATGGCATGATTCCTACATAGTATTTGGAGTTGTTTACGAGCTGAGTTCTTAATATGTAAGAATTTGAAGAGTTAGGGCCTCTAAGACACAAATAAAAGCCTAAAAAAGTTAATAATTGATAAGGACCTTCATTGGCCATGACCAGTAAGGGAGACTGGGGCACAAACTAACATGGGGCATATTGAAACATGAGGATTTTGTGTCTTGCATTTGAGTAAGAATAAAATAAATAAATAAAACACTGCAAAAAACCTACTCTTCAGAGTAGGATAGGGACCTACTGTATGTGTGAGCAATAATCAGAGAATAAAGATGGCGGAGCCATTCAACGTAAAGTCTAGAGTGCTTGCGTGCTTCCTTAATGTTGTGTAACAAATGTACTGTAGCATACTTACGTCTGGATGTTCACATTACAGTATTTTTGTACATGGCGGAAACATTGTGAAATAGCTGAGTCCTTCCTTAAGTCTTGGCCCGTAAGGACAGCTGAGTGTGGGTAGTGTCCCGAGAGTTCTGCTTTCCTGAGAAAGGCACCCTGCTGTCAGTTCTCTGGAAACACCACTTCCCGCTTTCCCTCGCTAAGCATTACTGGACTGTGACCCCCCTCCCTCTCCAACACTTCCTCTTCAGTCTTCTTTCACAATCGCTGTGGTCGGAAGGCCATTGAACTGGAATTCTCATTGTTTCTTGTGATGTTCTGCTTTTATTGTTTTTATTGATATGGGGTTAAGCATCTATGAAACTCTACTGTTTTCCTGTTTGTTTGTTTTTTGTTCTTATAATAATAAGAAGAATGGGGTGGCCTGTAGCGTACTGGTTGAGGTAAATTATTGGGACATGCAAGGTCAGTGGTTCTAATCTCAGTGTAGCCACAATAAAAAAATCCGCGCAGCCGTTGGGCCCTTGAGCAAGGCCCTTAACCCTGCATTGCTCCAGGGGAGGATTGTCTCCTGCTTAGTCTAATTAACTGTAGAAGCAGAGGCATTATTCTCCTTCCTCTGCTTCTTCTTGTTCTCATCATCATCATCACCGTTTTTATTCAGAACTATTTAGCAAGGCTTATACAGCTACTTGTCTGTCTAGTTAGACCATCTGAAAAAAATGTATGTGACTTTTATCTTTAAAAAAAAAGGGAACCCACAACATTCCCCATTCCAGAATATATATTTATAAAGGACAGGAGAATTGCCATGACTAACCACTTTCTCCGTGCATCCTTGCCCTGAGATTACATGACGAGTTATCCTCTGCTGCCCTCTGGTGTCTGAATAATTGAACTACATTGGCAAAACGAATGCTGTCGCATAGTTTTCTTACAAAATAATACTAAAAAAGAAAGACATAAATAAACAGAAACCTATGTTTGTATGTAATGTATGCCTTCCAGAGGCAAAATGACATGCTTATAATTCAGTGTAATATAACCCTTGCACAGACGGAAAATGAAGACCAAAGTTTTTGGTATTGGAAGAATACTAATATTTTATTGTTTATTGTAATAAAGCAATTTTCCGAAATTGTCTAACTACTGCCTGGGCTACCTTTCATGTTCTTTTACAGTGGCTTCATAATGTATTCAGACCCCTTTTTTTTGCACAATTTATTAAATTGTAGATGTAACTTTAAATGGATAAAATTGTCATTTTTGCCCATCAATCTAACTAAATAACCCATAATGACAAAGTGAAAACATTTGTAGAAATTTTTGCACATTTATTAAAAATCTAAAACTTAAATGTATTATTCATATAAGTATTCAGGCCCTTAATTCAGTAGCACACCTGTATTTGGGCAGTTTATCCCATTCTTCCTAGCAGATCCTCTCAAGTTCCATCATATTGGATGGGACGCATCTATGAACTGCCATCTTCAGGTCTCTCCATAGAGGTTCTATGAGGTTTAAGTCTGAGGACAGTCAGAGGCTTGTCCCAAAGCCAGCGTTGTCTTGGCTGTATGCTTCGGGTCATTTGTGCTGAAAGGTGAACGTTCGCCACAGTCTGAGGTTGCGTGCACTCTGGAGCGGGTTTTCTTTCAAGGACCGCTCTGTATTTGGCTGCATTCATCCTTCCCTCAATTCTCACCAGTCTCCTGCCACTGAGAAGCATCCCCATAGCATGATACTGCCACCGCCATGCTTCACCGTAGGGATGGAATTAGCCAGGTGATGAGCGGTGCCTGGTGTTTGACAGACATTCTGCCCAAAGAGTTACATTTTTGGCTCATCAGACCAGAGAATATTTTTTCCTCATGCTATAAGAGTCCTTTAAATGTCTCAGGTTTAGTTTTATAAATATTTATTTGATACCCTTTCCCTGATCTATGCCTTGCCACAATTTTATTGTGGATGTCTACAGAAAGTTCCTTGGACTTCATGGCTTGGTTTTTGTCCTGACATGCAGTGTGAATTGTGGGACCATATATGCACAGGTGTATGCCTTTCTAAGCTATGACCAATAAATTCAATTTGTCACAGGTGGACTCCAATGCCTGTCCTAGACACATAATTAAAGCAAACAGGGTGGACCTGACCACAATTTGGAGTGTCACACCAAAGGGTCTGAATATTTATCTAAATTACAAATTTCAGTTTTAGATTTTTTATAAACTTGTATTAAAATATTGTTTTCACTTTGCCATTAATAGTTATTGAATGTAGATTGATGGGCAAAATTGGCAATTTTATCAATTTAAAATTACATCTATCACACAATGTGCAAAACGTGAAGGGGTCTCCTAGGATTCACGCAGTCTAGAGTTTACTCAGTATGGTGCAAAAACCAAAAAACTTCCACTGAGCGGCAATTATGCGGGCAGAAATGTGTTGTTAATGAGAGAGGTCAGAGGAGAAGGGCCAGTAACGCATATAACCACGCATTACAACAGTAGTATGCAGAAGAGCATATCTGAACACACAACGCATTAAAACTCTAAGTGGATTAGGTACAGCAGCAGAAGACTTAGCCTAAAAAAGAAAAAAAGAAAGTCAAACACCTAATAAAGTGCTCATTGAGTGTAACGTCACATTTCACCTGCCAAAACGGGATGCGACACCTGTGGATGTCTGGTGACGTCAATCAAATGACAATTCCCTCCCTAACTGTGGCAATCCCTGTTTCTATTGGTTATTCACTCTGCACCTGTCAAGTACATCCTCCAATGACAGTTCGACTTCAAAACACTCCAAGATGGCGGCTTCCATTCCTGTGTTTTACGCGCTCCATTATTTGAAATAAAATAACATTAATGACATTCAATACAGCTGCAATTGCGGGTCTGAAATGTAAATCAGAACCGTCATCTGTTACAGATTGTTTTTCAGTGTTTCCCCATGGTGAGCTCGTTAAAGAAATCGGACGCAGGGCTGGAGTGAAATGTATCCGGGCACTTCTCCGAGCATGGCCAACGATAATAAAATTCAGTTTTGGAGGAGAAACGCCAAGGTTCCTGGGAGGTATGTGTTTTTGCATTTGCCCTTGCCCCTTGAAGTGTACGACACGGAATTTACATGCTCTCCACAGAGCAGCCACTGCTTTATCAGTTGCAGCTGACACGGTTGTCAAATGATATTTCATGGTCAGCAGACTAGCTATTGTTGTAACACCTCAATGAACCTTGCTTTAACTAACTTTTTTCTGTCGTTGCGTTGTTTTAGCGGGTACAGCCAGTAACAACGCACCGTATTAGTTATAACTTAGACGTTAAGATGTGTAATGCTAGTAGTTGCTCTACTTGGACTCCTGCTCGATAGTGGATAATGAAGTCGTCGCCATATGTTTTTGTATATCGTCGTGTGTCGTAGTATCTCGCCGTCGTTTCCGTCATCGTAATAAACTTCGAGGTGTCTTTTGGTGCACGCCTCATGCCATCGTGTTTTTATCTTGTCAAAAGTTGTCTACAGCAAATGCGTCGTATGACTAAAACGTTGGATGATAGGCCAGATAAGAAAAGCTATGATCAGTGGTCTTGAACACAATTCAGCGCATTTTCAGACCTTTACCTGCCGTTCAACAGACTGCTACAAATCTTTGACCTGTCGGTATCAAGTTATAATATTCATAGGCAAGAAAACAACCACCGTGTACATGAACATGTACACGAAAAGCAAGTAAAAAGATGAATTCAATCAATATGAATTGATTTTAGTATAGCAGTTTTACTTTCATTTCATGTTATTCAGATAATGCATGATTGAGCAGTTTTCACTGTTTGCACTGCACCACAGTTATGATTTATGATGTACCATCCTCTGCTGTGATGCACAAATCACTGGTCCGATAATGGAAGTTCCCCTTCACTACAATTCTAGTGAATTTTACCATCTGATAAGAGTAAAAACAAGAAACTCTAGATAGGGGGCGAGTTACGGTATGTGTTCATTGTTCTGGCCCCTCTGTCATGGGCTGTGATGTCATCTGTGCTCTTCTGTTCCTCTCTGGAATCCAGGTTCTCTCTCTTTAGTCTAGTGATACTTTTATTGTCCTATTTAAGAGAAGTTACTTTGCCTGCCATTTCCCTAAAAACCAAAATAATAACAATAATAATACACTACACTACTTTTCGGTATGCCACCAGTGGGGCGTGGGTTCCGCCTCTATTATCACGTTCCTCCCGAGATTTTATTCCCATTGGGCAGTTTCTTCTCGTCACCATTTGAGGGTTTTTGTCCCGACTGGGGAGTTTTATTTTTTATTGTTTTTATTGTTTTGTTTTTACCTTGTGTGCCTGCTATTTGGTGGTTCAGGCCTGATTTGCCCTCTTGCCCTTCTGGTACTGTAAAGTTTTTTTTAATCACAGTTTTCTGCAGAAAAGAAACGCTATACAAATAAAATTGACCTGACTATTACACAGAAAAAGTAAAATAAATAAATAAATAAATAGCACCTCAACACTGCAACACAACTTTAATTCTCACTGTAAAACCTTGGCTGCTGGAATAATGAGTCTTCATGTTTCCTAATATTGTGTTGCTGGAGTTTACCACTCCCACATCTACTGTTATTGCATAGGTTGGCATGTGGGTGGCTATCATCGTAAAGGAATTGCCTGCACTTATTGCACATTAGGCTTTGGCATATCTCAGCCACAGTAACTTGGTCTGTGCCAGTTATCTTGCTCACCGTCCTTACAGCCCTTTCTCGTTTGTTTTTGTCTTATTTTTGTGTATTACCATCATCGCAAATGAGGTAGAAACTAATGATGCTGGCAGCGTGCTTGTCACTGGGGGAGAACGCTTTTATCACTCAGATGCACCAGGACTCAAACAGTGGATGAGAGAAGTCACCCACAAACACTTTTGGTCAAATGGTTTGACATGGGACATAATGCTTCAGTTTACAAATGTAAGATATTTACTTGCGTAAATACTTTTGATAAAAAAACAAACAAACAGCACTTTACCTTGCTAGAGGTGACAAAGACAAATGTGAAGGCAATGCATTTCGTGTTTGAGGGAAGCACAAATCCAGGACCTACATTTGACTTGCAGGGAGACTTTGAAAAATCAATTCTGTCTTCTTGAACTGCTCAGAATACAGGGTATTCCTTCCACTTTGCAAGGCTCTGCAAAGTGTTTTGTGTTCAAGTCAAATCTATTTAAAGTGCATTGCCACTAACATAGGTCTCAAAACACTGTACAAAAAATACAAAAATATGCAAACTCACATGTAGTAAACATAAATATACACATACATTTATACACAAGGTTTTGGATACAGGTGGTGGGTTCTGATGCTACCAGTTCTGTCTTGAGGGAGATCCGCTTTTAAGTTTGAGAGAAGGTACAGCTGGGCCCACTTGTGGTGATGAAATTGCTCTATAGTCTAGCACATTGGATTTGAGATTAAACGATACATGTGCGGTTAAAGTGCAGACTGGCTGCTTTAATTTGAGGGTATTTACATCCATATAAGGTGATGAGTGTTGGAATCACATGCCTTTTTATACATAGTCCCCCCCCCCCATTTTAAGGGACCAAAAGTGATTGGATGGTTGGCTTCTCGGCTGCTTCTGAATAGTCAGCTGTATTCAAACACTTCCTTAGTGCAGGTATTAGAAAGCTTTCAGTGTCTAGTCTTGATTTGAGGCTTTTTATTGCCTTTGACATTTGTCAACATAAAACCCAGAGTGCCAACTGTCAAGGAAGCTATTATGAGGCAGAGAGATAAGAAAAAGAAAACCCCCAAAAAACGGTGTCACCAACTGGTTTGTGAATGCCTTGTCAATTTTATTCATAAAGAAAATCATTGGCGTTAAAACAGAATTTAGAACAGTGGGTCATTTCTGTGTGAGCTTTGTGATTATATCAAAAAGGAACCTAAAATTGTTTTTGTTCGTAATTAGCTCTGAAAAATAGGCAGTCCTAACTGCTGGCTTTTTTAAATTATATACAGTGGGAAGAATTATTAGCACCCTTAAAAAATTTTTTCTAAAAATGGCAGCATTTATTAAACAACATGGATAATGGTGAAACAATTATTGGGAATAAAGTCAAAGTGAAAATGCTTTACACATTTAGTTTACAGCAGTTTACAGTTTTTTTGCATATTTATCAAGGCTACCAATAATTCTGGATTCCACTGTATAGTTTGTGAAAACCAAGGGTCTGATTGTTTCTAATTGGCTGGCTTAATTTGGAGTCTGGACATCTCGCATCCACACCATCCGCTGCTTTGGCCTGTGATGGAAAACCCCATTGTGGAATACGTTTTTGTAACTTGAGTTTTGAGGGTCTCTAAAAATGGAGACTATCCTGTTAAGCATTTCTCACCACCTTGCACAAGCACACACACTCACACACACACACACACACACACACTCACACATACACGCATACACACACAAACACACACACACTAAGAAAACACACACACACACACACACACACTGACAAACCACACACACGCACACACACTTGAACAGACTTCCCCCACAGCAAGTGATTTCCTGGTGGTGTGTGAAGCCTGCTGTCATCTGTCAAACAGGATACTATGTGTGTGGTAGGAGTAAGAAGGTGCCAGTGGCAGGCTGTCCACATACTACATAGACCCTTTAAACGGTGATATCATGGCTTTATACCAGCAGTGAGCTAGAATGTGTGGACAATGCATTAATCTATCAAGACTTCTAATTCCTCAGTGACAAGCTTGCAGTAAGTGAGAGGAGAAAAATAACAAGGGCCAGTGGTGGTACCTCCTTGGCCTGCAGAGTGGAAAGCTACAGCAGCAAATACTAAACTTTAGCTACATGTTAAGGAGAGAGGAAGGAAAGGACTCTTTCGTTGTTTAAAACCAACACATTTCGGCAATAGCCTTCGTCAGGATTTCATCAGTCCAATAAAACAGCCAATACTTATACAGAAGTTAATAATAAAAAAATGTGTGCAAGGTTCTTTGTGAATTGCTCTTGAGACTGTGTGGGTGTGTGCATTTTAGGTCAGATGTTGAACATTTTTGGCAGTATTTTTTAATCATGTTACTTACTTGCATACTACACAGCAGAATAACATATTATTCATTTCTTGTTTTCCTAAAAGAAAAAGGAAAACATGTAGCATATGTCCTTGTGGCTTAGTGAACTTTCCAAAAACAAGAAAAACAGGGTCTTTCCATTCAGTTTATTTACTAAATGAGAGTTTATTTGCATATGAAGTGATCAGTAAGAGGAACACTGTAAATCTGTTAATTTGGCTTTAGAACATCATTCATTCTTTCACACATTTTGTAAGCAACATCTTCCCTTGCTATAGTTAGCCTGGAAGTCTTTACCCTGCCTAGCTGGATGTTACATTTAAAATCATTCAACTCAATGTTTCTGAAATGTGGTTGCTGAAATGTAGAGAGATGATGTTGAGGTGATGTTCAGTCATTGAATTAGCTAATTAGATGGATGTGTATCCGTATAATCAAGGCGAAAAATAATTTGGCTACGGTTATTAAGTCTACTTGCGAGGTGGGTTAAATTGTGGTGAAGTTGTAGTCTATGAATGACTGTAATAGTGGCCTGGCCTGCCCTGGGGCAAGGCTTCACATAGTTATAGGCCCCTGGTTTATACTTATGCTCTAACTGTTATTGGGGTGTTTGTGTAATTATTACCATCTACATACACTCACTGAGCACTTTATTATTCGGTAGACCTGTACACCAGCTTGTTAATGCAAACATTTTATCAGCTAATCATATGGCAGCAACTAAATGCATAAAAGCATGCAGACATGATCAAGAGGTTCAGCTGTTTCAGGCCAATTGTCAGAAAGGGGGAAGAAATGTGAACTAAGTTACTTTGACCGTCCAATGATTGTTGGTGCCGGACAGGGTGGTTTGAATATCTCAGAAACGGCTGATCTCCTTGGAGTTTCATGCACAACACTCTTGAGTTCACAGAGAATGGTACAAAAACATCCAGTGAGCAGCAGTTCTGTGGCCAACATCCCTTGTATATGAGAGAAGTCAGTGCAGAAGGGCCAGACTGGTTGAAGCTGACTAGATGCTGACAGTAATGCAAATAACCACACATTACAACAGTGGTATGCAGAAGAGCTTCTCTGAACACACAATGCTTCAAACCTCTAAGTGGCTAGGCTACAGCAGCAGAAGACCAATAAGTCTAAAAAGTTGAATAAATGCACTCTGTAAGCACTTTATTAGGTATGTCCTACATTCATAGTAAAGCCAGGGGATTTCATTACAGATGAGTTGTTATGATGTGTAAAATGCAGGATTGTGTGAAATGTGGATGCTGGTATTATGTATTTTTTTGTTAAAACATTTCTGTGACATCCTTATATTTGAGGACTTTCTCAAGCTGATGCTCATTGACAGCAGCGTGTGATGTGTTTGTTGATCCTGTGGTTTGAGTCCTTCCGTTTATGATAGTTTTGTTAGACACTATGCCATGGCAAGCCCATCTGCCTTCAGTAAATAAATAATGGAAGAAATTAATATTAGATCATAATGCAAAGGAATCAGGCCAATGAACAGAACACTGAGGATGCCATTGCGTATTTCCCCCATGAGGGCTAAGTCATGTTTCTGATGATGAAACCTTACACCAGTCAGCCTAGTTTTAGGGTTCAGACTCTCTTAATTCCCTGACCTCCTGATTCAAAGTAATTGCATGTAAAATTGATCTTGCAGCAGGGGTGAGAGAGTCTGTTGAGTTCTGTGGGCTTAAGGGTACTTACCATCTCCATCAGTAACCCTCGAATGCACTGTAAATAGTTTAATAAAATTCAGTGTGATTTATAAAAGTATGTATTGAAGAATCACACGTAGGCGCACTGTGATGTTGTGTAATGTGCAGCAGCCTGGATGGGCTAATCAGACCCGGATGGGAGGAGTCTGCCTCTGCTGCCTCTTTTTCAAACCAATGGAGTTGCAGCTTTTGTAGAACTCTACCCGCTCACTCAGTGACAATGACAGTAGAGCTTTGCTGTTATAGCACATGCAGTGGGCTCAAAGATGATTGGCACCCCGACAGAAAATGAACAGACAATACTCAAAAAAATTCTGGATGGAACCAACAAAAATCATTTCTTGATTTAATTCAAAATCAATTTCCTCCAAATTAATGTTTCACAATTATTGGCACCCTTAAAGATTATTGTAAATGACACCTACCAAAATTAAACCAGGTATTAAATTCCACTTATTTAACTTTATGTGTTAAGGAACTGTATTGAGTGATTACATCACTTTCTGTTTCACTAGGGTATAAAAATGAGGTAACACACATGCAATATCCCTTTGTCATGCAACACCATGAAGAAAACAAAAGAATTGGCAGTTCAAAAGAGGCAGATGGATGTAGACCTTCATAAACATGGTAATGGCTACAAGAAAATTCACAAACGATTGAATATACCACTGAGCACTGTCAGAGCAATTATAAAAAAGTTCAAAAGATATGGAACTGTTGAAAATCTCATGGATAGAGGATGCAACTGCATCTTGCCCCCCAGGATACTGAGGAGAATGGTGAGAGAAGCAACTAAATCCCCAAGGATCACAGTGAAAGAATTGCAGGCCTTGGTGGTCACCAGGTTTCAAAAAGCACCATCAGACGCCACCTCCATAACCACAGCCTCATTGGAAGGGTTGCCAGAAGAAAGCCTTTTCTGACCACAAGACACAGAAGCAAGCGCTTGGAGTTTGCCAAACTTCATTTACATTATGACCGGAACAAGGTTCTCTGGTCAGATGAGACCAAAATTGAACGTTTTGGTCAGATACAGCATCGGTATGTTAGGCGTAGGAACAGAGATGCATACAAGGAGAAGCACCTCATACCCACAGTGAAATATGATGGTGGGTCAGTCATGTTTTGGGGCTGTTTTTATTCCAGAGGTCCAGGGGCACTGGTTAGGATTGATGGCATACTGAATTCCAGCAAGTATCAGGCACTTTTGGCTGAAAATCTGGTTCCCTCTGCCAGAAGTCTGGGACTTGGTCGTCGGTGGACTTTCCAACAAGACAATGACCCAAAACACACCTCAAGATCCACACAGAAATGGTTCCGTGACAACAAAATCAACGTTCTGCAATGGCAATCTCAGTCACCAGACCTCAATCCAATCGAAAACCTGTGGGCTGAGTTGAAGAGATCAGTTGATAAGCACAAACCCAAGAACGTGAAGGATATGCAAAGAGGAATGGTCGAAAATCCCTCCAAATGTGTTCCTTAATCTTGTCAAAAATTACAGGAAGAGACTCCATGCTGTTATCATTGCCACAGGTGGTTGCACTAAGTACTAGGTGAAGGATGCCAATAATTCTGAAACCTTGATTTTGTTGAAATTTATTTTTTATTAAATGATTATGATTTTGGTTGTTTCCATTGATACATTAATAAAGTACAGGATTTGGCACATGTTGGTGTATTACCTTTCTCTATAATTATATTATTATTATTATTATTTTTTTAAGCCTTGTTTGTGCATTGCTAGTGAGGGGTGCCAATAATTCTGGAGCCCACTGCACATGGTGTAAATTGTGTTGACTATGGCCCACAAGTCTCTGAAATCCATGGGCCACCCTGTAATATTTCATTATTACCACTGAGAAATGCACACAATACTTTTTCCTGTGCTTCTGGTATATTGAGAAATTGCTATGAATTATTTATTTCAAGGAAAAACACCAATGGTCATAAACACAGCCTGCTTGTGTAGATTCAGTTAACTGAAAATTGAATATTTTATCACCTTGTGGGTTTTAATGATTGTTCAAGATATGCTTTTTATTCAGAATTAATTTATATTCATGAATTTTTTAGCCAATTTTTATGATTTTCCATGGACTAAAAAATTAATCAATCAAACATTATTTCCTACAGCGGGTGCCACTCAATGTGCTGTACATAAAAGACAGAAACGGGCAGTATGATTGAAAGTTTTAACAATTAAATCCATACCCTGAATTGAATAAATGTATGTGACACTTCATTTTTTTTATTCTATACTTTTTGAAACTGGTGTTGTGTTATCATTAGTTCATTGAAATATGCATACATGCAGGCTCATTTTTGAAGTAGTGCCTTGTCACCCCACTGTGAGCAACCCCATGTGTGGGCCTCAGACAACAGTTTAAGGGACCCCACTGCGGTAGTGTACAGTGGTAGTGCACAGTGGTAGTGTGCAGCCGTAGTACACTGCGGTACTGTACAGTGGTAGTGTACAGCCGCAGTACACTGCGGTAGTGTGCAGCCTTAGTACACTGCGGTAGTGTACAGTCTCAGTACACTGTGGTAGTGTGCAGCCTTAGTACACTGCGGTAGTGTACAGCCTCAGTACACTGTGGTAGTGTACAGCCTTAGGACACAGTGGTAATGTGCAGCCTTAGTACACTGCGGTACTGTACAGTGGTAGTGTACAGCCGCAGTACACTGCGGTAGTGTGCAGCCTTGGTACACTGTGGTAGTGTACAGCCTCAGTACACTGTGGTAGTGTGCAGCCTTAGTACACTGCGGTAGTGTACAGCCGTAGTACACTGCGGTAGTGTACAGCCGTAGTACACTGTGGTAATGTACAGCCTTAGTACACTGCGGTAGTGTACAGCCGTAGTACACTGCGGTAGTGTACAGCCGTAGTACACTGCGGTCGTGTACAGCCTCAGTACACTGCGGTAGTGTACAGCCGTAGTACACTGCGGTAGTGTACAGTGGTAATGTACAGCCGTAGTATGCTGCGGTAGTGTACAGCCGTAGTACGCTGCGGTAGTGTACAGCCGTAGTACGCTGCGGTCGTGTACAGCCTCAGTACACTGCGGTAGTGTACAGCCGTAGTACACTGCGGTAGTGCACAGTGGCAGAGTACAGCCTGCTCTCTCTTCACTCCAGTTTGCAGCCCGTGTACGGAGCGCAGCACCCTCCTCTCGATCCCAGAATTCACCGCACGTAAGTGCTGCCTGACACGAGCCGGCATGCAGCCATGAGCGCCCACATTTTATCTTTTTATCATTTTATTTTTATTACGTTTTAGATGTGTCATTTCTTTTTGAATGACTGCTGATAAGAGTCATCCGCGCATGAGTGCGTATGTGTACGCTTGTATGTGGGTGTGTGTATATTTTGCGGTCGTTTTATTTCCGTCAGCGCTGTTCTTTTTTTTTTTTTTTTTTGGTGGTTTTAGGTTTTGTTTTTCAGTGTTATGTCCTCCAAATGCTTTTACATTGCAACCGCTCCCTTCACCTTATCTTTCATGGCAGGTGTCTCATGCACATTTTTTTTATCCCACCGCCTTACTTCTGTGAGAAAGGGAATTCAAATCCCTCCTTTATCTGAAGGGCTTCAGAGGCTATCTGCACTTCCCACACAAAATGTAAGACGGACACCCAAGCCTCATTTACATAATTTTATTGAGCGGCCAAACCAAGAAACTCTACTTTCTAATCTGTTTGGTCACAGAAGAAAAAGCTGTAAATAGTATAAGTAAAAAAAGGTCAAAATGGTAATATATAAAATGTAATATTGACTCTTTCTCAGGGAGGTGTTTTGGCTGGAAGGATTTGAATTGCTATTTCCCATTTGTGAAGCAGAGCCTTGTTCCCTAGGTTGGAGACTCAACCCCATTCTACAACCGGTGTCTGTTCTACAAACCCCCTTCGACAACCACTGCTCTTTATCATTCTGTCCTTCCTTTCCACAGGTTTCTTAAAGACGCTCCAAAGCCCAACACGCTGTCGATAAAGTCCAAGAAGGCCTCGAGCTTCCACGAGTTCGCCCGTAGCACCAGCGACGCCTGGGACATTGGGGATGACGAGGACGAGGACTTCCTGGGCGCGGCCCGGCTGTCCTCCCCTCTCCCCGCGCTGCCTCCGGCCCCCCCGCCACCTCCCGCACCCCCGAACAGCCTCAGCCCCCCCGAGGCACCGCCCACAGACGCCCCCGGGGCGCCCCCGGATCCAGAGGGGGGGCTGGACCAGGCCAAGATCGACAGCAGGCCAGCCAATGGGAGGGTGGTTAAGTCCTGCAGTGAGGCCCAGCTCAGCACTTCTAAAGGTAAGAGTGCTAGAGTGCTAGAGTGCTAGAGTGCTAGAGTCTTAGAGTCTTAGAGTCTTAGAGTCTTAGAGTCTTAGAGTCTTAGAGTCTTAGAGTCTTAGAGTCTTAGAGTCTTAGAGTCTTAGAGTCTTAGATTGACACCTGATCCGCTTAACGTGAGATTGAGAATACTGCATACTGGAGATCTTCAGTCCAGCAGGTTTTCACTCCAACAACAAAGCATACCTCATTCAACAGCCAGATCAGGGCTGCCCCACCCTGCTCCTGGAGATCAGCTATCCTGAAGGTTTTCACTCCAATCCTAACAAAGCACACGTCATTCAACAGCCAGATCAGGGCTGCCCCACCCTGTTCCTGGAGATCAGCTATCCTGAAGGTTTTCACTCCAATCCTAACAAAGCACACCTCATTCAACAGCGAGAGATTGAACTGATAATTAATGGAATCAGGTGCGCTTTGAAAAGCTACAGGATAGTAGATCTCCTGGAACAGAGTTTGGCAGCCCTAGTGTGTGAGGTGTTTTTGCTTCATAGAGATTGAAGCACATGCCAGTCCTCCAGATGCTCATAGTGTAATATCTCCCCTATGGGCTCTCTCTTAAACATGTGAGAAAAGAAAGGTTTTTCTTGCAGTGGCGGATGTTTGCTTTACTCTGTTTATTTGCCTGGCAGATGCCCTTATACAGGGTGACTTATGAAGCTGGCTTTTTACACATCCATTTATCCGTTCATACAGCGGGATGCTTACTGAAGGGTCTGGTGTCAGAGCCTGTCCTCCGCCCGCTCCTCTAACCTTCTACTTATCAATCCCTTTCTGTGTGCACACTGTGCACAGGTGCACGCACACACACACGCGCACACACACATACACACACACACGCACGCACACACACACACACACGCGTGCGCACACACACGCACGCACACACACACACGCACACACACGCACGCACACACACGCACACACACACGCACGCACGCACGCACGCACACACACGAACACACACATACACACACGCACATACACACACACACACACACATACGCACACACACGCACACAGCAACACGCATTCATGGACACACATGCATGCGCACAGGCACACGCAAATGTATGGACACACACAGCAACACACATGCATGGACCCACCCATCCATATCCACGCACACACGCACGCACACACACACACACACACACAGACACACACATACACACACACACACACAGACACACACACACACACACCGCTGAGTGATCGCAGTCCAGTACCCTCCATACTCAGCCAGTGCACTGGAGATCACCTGCACTCTCTGTCTGTAGAGTTGGCTCACAGTCTGGTGTGAAGCGGCCAGATGGTGCCGCTTCTAAAACTGCTTTAGGGACAGCTCTGGGCCCCGTGGGTATTCCACCACTCTCCAATGAGGTCACCCGCATCCGTCTCCATTACGGCTCTCTTCCCGAATCTTCTCTTCTCTCTGTGAGGCTCCCTGTCAGTGGAGTTTGTTGACCGGTTAAAAGGAAGCCTTTTTTTTTTTTTTTTTATGAATCCTGTTCTTGAAATGGTAACCGTTCTTATGATTTTGGTGGGGTTTTCCTGCTAAAATAACAGATTAATAATCAAATTAAATAAATACATTAACATGTATGTAAGGACCATTTTGTCTTTTGACTATACAAGCAGAGAGCATACATGTCCGTATGAAATTGGAAAGTTCAGAACTAACAGATTTAGACGATGCGAAAGGTACTTTAAGATCACCAGGCAAAAGGCCAGTTAATTTGGCTCGATTGAGTGAGTATTATTGTTGTTTAAGACTACCTCGGTAATCATTTTGCCTGACCGTGCCATACCTGCGTCAGTAGAAATAATCCAACCATAGATTCCTTTGAAGGAATGCTTCAGATATTTATCTTGAGCAGGGTGGATTTTAAATGGGAACATATGCAAAGTGCTTTTCAAAGTTACAGATGTCTAAAGGTAAGTGATAGCAGTGAATGGATCCTGTCCTAACCATCTGGTAATCTGTACAGATACAGTTCCCTACATATGTATGGTATCGGTAGAGTGAAATTCGCTATTTTTGGTAAATACCTTGAGATAAAATTAGGAAATATTTTATGTGAAGTGAAAGTCAGAAAATCATCTTTTGTTTACGTGCGTGTATGTTTTACCATTTTACGGAAAAGGCTGTTTTTGTGTTCGGACCACTGTTTTTAGTTGAAGCTATCCTCGTGTCTCCGCCCTTACAGTTCGAACGGCCATCCAGAAGCAGCAGTCTCTCCCAATCCGGCCCATAATCCCGCTGGTCGCCCGCATCTCGGACCAGAATGCCTCGGGGGCCCCACCCATGACGGTGAGAGAGAAGAGCCGTCTGGATAAGTTCCGGCAGCTGTTGGCGAGCTCCAACACGGACCTCGGTGAGTTGGAGCAATCGGGCTCAAAATGATTACTCTGAGGCTATCGCAAATTTCAGCCTCAATAGCTACGTTTGCATGCACGACAGCACCCTGATTACCGAGTTATTCTGATTACTGCATACACACGGATATACAGTGTGTAATGGGATTACTGCAATAGCTGTATTTGCATGATTGTTCCATGATCTGCATATTCTAAACAGAAACGGTGTACACGGCAGCCATGCTTGTTTTCATCCAGGATTGTCCACCTGACTTGCACCGTTTGCTGCATCTACATGCAGCAAAAAAAGGAAAGATGACAAAATCCGGGTGTTTTAATCAGGTTTTGAATAGACCGATAAAGATACACTGATAAAGATAATTAGATAAAGGCGTTACCATGACCATTTCAGTCATCGGGTATTGCCATAATCAGGGTAAGATACCCTGCTTCTCAGATTCACGTGACACAAATCATTTGCTGAAGGTTGTCTGTTGTTTGCAGGCTTAAAATACAGTGTAACGAATGTTAGCACAGTGCTCTACCATTCGTTTTTTTCTAGTTGATTGTAAAGGTCGTAATTTGCCGCAGTGCCTCTTATAATCCCGGAGCGTTTGTGTCCTTATTTGTTTTTCATGTTCAGTTTGTGAGTATAGACGCTAAAGCCTCTCTCAGGATGTGAGCTAAACACTCTCTCCACTGCTTTGCTTGCCACACTTGGCTTTGCATAACAAGGGGGGGGGGGGGGAATTTAATTAAGGGCTACAGATTTCTCATAGCCGATCTCACGCTCATATGTAAGCAGTTTTGATGTTGTTTTGTTTTCTTCGGTTTTTACTTTGAAACCCGACAGACTCTGACATTCAAAAAAACCTACTCATTGAAGTGTTAGCCCTGACCCTGTCATAATCCCTCATCCACCTCTCCTCTAGGATAACGCTTTCACGGAACGTCTTTCTATGTAAAAGTGCTTTTAGTTGCCTTACATATGCCTTGATGTGCTATACAAATAAACTTGACTTGGCTGGGAGGCTGCCTCACGCTCTGTGGAATGAGCAGAGGGGGGAGCTAAAGCTCCATCACAAAATGTCCGCCGTTCCCTGGCACCGGGGCTGCGACAGTCTGCTGCCATTACTACACGTCGCCGTGCCTCAATGCCACTGGAACACACCACCGGTGTGCTGCCCTTATCACTGTCGCTTTTCCGGTGTGATACTTTATCAGCTTATTACTTTTTAATGGGGACGGGCAGTTGATGACAACAACACTCATTTCAGAAAGACTTTAACTTTAAACCCAAGGACTCTCCTAGTTGTTGGTGGTGATACTTTTTTAAAAATAAATCATCATATAAATGTAGACACTGTTTAGACTTAATAGTGTCTATCGAGAGTTTTTTAATAGTGGTGTGTGTACAAGAATACTATTGGAAAAATTATCATTTTTCTGAAATGGTAAAAAAAAAAAAAAAAGCTAAAGTTTTACTGGCAGTCCTCTCAGCATCTGTACTTCACAACAGCTACATCATAAATCATACATTTGTCAGACGTCTAGGATTTTTTCTGTGCAGCTGCCCAAAGCCATTATAGCCCTCGGGGGAAAATTGCATAGTCACAGGTAAACCATATTGGGTGACAGGTGTGCTGTGCAAAAGTTAACTGGATACAACAGATTCATATTTCCATGGCTCTGCATGTCACATTTTCAGCAGTTCTCTGTTTACAGGACAGTTATACCTATGTGCATCAGCACAGATACAGAAAAACACTTCAACACAATCAAAAGCACCATACTGAAGGTTGCCTTGGTTCCATTAGCTAAACTTAAATTAATTGTTATGTTAAAATTCCACCGGTGGTACATCTTTTGATTTATCAATGTGCGCTTATTGTATGTGATTCGGCCCTCTTGATAATCTTTTGATATACTTTTTTTTTTTTTTTTTTTCTTTTTTCTTCTACACCGTTTCACACTGTTGTACAAAGAGGAGAGTTATGATGGAAAGAGTGTTTTATTTTGCGATTTGTAATTTTAAAAAAATGGATGCTATGTGGTCCCACAGGCAGCTCCTATTTTTTTCTGCTGAAGGTAAAAAGAACGGCTTTGAAGCTCACATTTTCACCTGGAGGTCGGAGTCGGGTACCATGGCACCTCACATTCTTCCTGTTATTATAAGTATTTTTAGTACTTTCCACCCATAATGAGCTTCAGAAATCACTGGGTTCTTTGATACTTTAATGTGATTAAAGTAACAAGGAAATGGAGAAACCTTTTCACTGCGGTTGCCCTTTAATGACTGGAGAGATTTCATACATGCCTAGTGAAATCCACAGGGAATTCTGGTACGTTAGCAACAAGATCCTCTTTTAAGTAATCGCATTAACACCTTTTTCCCCCCACTTGGGCCAATTTTCCTTTTTTCAGCCAATGAAGCGCCTGCTTGTGGAGTTATTACGGTCTGAAAGTGGCTCAGAGCTGCTGTAAGGCCACGTCGAAGGTAGCATCTGATTGGGTTAGCGTCGACCGCGCTATCCTACTGAATCAGTCTTTCACCTTCCATATCTACAATATTAGTGCACTAACTTGTCATGCTATGTGACGTTTCTCTTTGTAGCTTTAGTTTTTATTAATACGTTTTGTTGGTATTGGTATTACACTTCTGCTGCTGTAGCCTATCCACTTAGAGGTTTAACTCGTTGTGTGTTCAAAGATGCTCTTCTGCATACCACTGTTGTAATGTGTACTTATTTGCGTTACTGTCAGCTTCGGGCAGTCTGGCCCTTCTCCTCTGACCTCTCTGATTAACAAGGTATTTTTTTGCTGCTCACTAGATGTTTTCTTGTTTTTTTGACTGTCGAATTGGTCTCCGGGGGCTACACTGTGGCTGCCCGCTGCTCCCAAGTACTGTAGCTAGGATGGGTCTGTAGAGGAAAGAATACCCCACGGGGTCAATAAAGTATATTTTCAGAAACGTAACGGCAGTGCTGCATTTCAGTGTCTCTGTTGGCTGGCAGCTGAGGCTCTGCAGCGAGACAGCCTGTCCTGTAGAGAAGTGCTGTCCTCTGATTTGCACAGTCGTTTGTTAGAGAGTGTGGATCCTGTTACAGGGGGACTGAACCTTCACATTCTCCTCTGTATCTCTGTCTCTGTGCTGCTGTACAGGGTCCCACAGGCATTTTTGGGGGGAGGGGGGGGGGTAAAATATGACAGCAGGGTGCGCAGTACTGCCTCCCTCCATTCTGTTCAGCTTCACAGAAACCGTTGCCAAAAGCACTCCCCTCCACGAGGTCAGGGCCGCTGTCTTAAACAGGCTAATAACGGGAGGCTCTTAAAGCATCATGTTGGCAGCACTGCTGGATAATTTGAATCTGGTTTTGTTCCATTACCTTTAAGTGATCTCTGTGACTGCGGAATGGAGATTCCTGTAACGCTGCATTTTTTTCTCTTTCACATCTAAAGTAGTGAACTGTCTTTTGCAGAGACTCTGCTGCTGTGTACTTTATTGTGTTCAAGCTTCATTGATTGGCCTTTGCATTTGTTCTTTAGTTCTTTTTTTTTGTGTTAACTGTGGAAATAACTGTGAGATTAACTCTGTATTACATTAACTGTGTGAGCGCTGTATTAGGTTAACTGTGAAAATAACTGTGAGATTAACTCTGTATTACATTAACTGTGTGAGCGCTGTATTAGGTTAACTGTGAAAATAACTGTGAGATTAACTCTGTATTACATTAACTGTGTGAGTGCTGTATTAGGTTAACTGTGAAAATAACTGTGAGATTAACTCTTTGTTAGATTAACTGTGTGAGCGCTGTATTAGGTTAACTGTGAAAATAACTGTGAGATTAATTCTGTATTACATTAACAGTGTGAGCGCTGTATTAGGTTAACTGTGAAAATAACTGTGAGATTAACTCTTTGTTAGATTGACTGTGTGAGCTCCGTATTAAGTGGTACATTTATATTGCATCTTGGTCACTTCGCCACACCCAGGGCGGGGGATCAAACTGGCAACCTTCTGACTGCCAGACGACTGCTCTTACCTCACAAATTAATGTGGCCCCTGTGTTAGATTAGCTGTGTGAGTTGTGTATTAGATTAGCTGTGTGAGTTGTGTGTTAGATTAGCTGCGTGAGTTGTGTGTTAGATTAGCTGTGTGAGTTCTGTATTAGATTAGTTGTGTGTTAGATTAGCTGTGTGAGTTCTGTATTAGATTAGCTGTGTGAGTTGTGTATTAGATTAGCTGTGTGTGTTGTGTATTAGATTAGCTGCGTGAGTTGTGTGTTAGATTAGCTGTGTGAGTTCTGTATTAGATTAGTTGTGTGTTAGATTAGCTGTGTGAGTTCTGTATTAGATTAGCTGTGTGAGTTGTGTATTAGATTAGCTGTGTGTGTTGTGTATTAGATTAGCTGTGTGAGTTGTGTATTAGATTAGCTGTGTGAGTTGTGTATTAGATTAGCTGTGTGAGCTCTGTATTAGATTAGCTGTGTGAGTTGTGTGTTGTGTTTATTATGTGAGTTCTGTGCTCATTGGTTTGCTCTCTCCTCTGCAGAGGAGCTGCGGAAGCTCAGCTGGTCTGGGATACCACGGGAAGTGCGGCCCATCACCTGGAGGCTCCTCTCGGTGAGTCCCATCGCCCCCCTGGGTCCCATACCGACTCTTAGTGCTCACTCACCTGCATGACAAATCCCAGGCTGTATCATGTAATAGAGTCCAAGGTGAGTGTTTGACATTTTAACAGCCATGCTAGTGCTTGAAAGTGCAACTTCTGGGCTTTGAGTCAAGATAATCTATCAAAATACCGACTTTAGCAGAAACCTTCTGTTATGGGAGGATCAACACGCAAGGCAGTACATAGGGGGGTAGCTAGCCAGGGCAGTGTTATATTGGGATTTAGAGTGACTTTGGCATACCTGAGGTAAGATAGTGGGTAACCAAATGAGGCAGCAGTATTGGGTTTTCTGCAGGAGGCTCAAGGCTGGCTGGGCTATGGAAATATTGAGGCCTGAGGCAGCCGGAAGAGGATATGCCCTATACCTTCCAGCAAAACCAAGCAAAACAAAACAAAAAAACATGATTATTCCCAAAATACCGTATAGTGGTATGTGAGCTATTATAAGCCAAATAATTGAGAGCCAAAGCTGGTGGCTAAATAATTATCACAAAACGACACTCTCTCTTATTTGTTTATCAGCCCTTTGGATACACTGCTCAATTCCACGCTAACTCTTCCCTCCTTATAAACTTGAACAAAGATTGTTTGCTGTACTTTTTGTTTCCATTTGAGAATATTAAATTGAAGTTGGCAGGATATCACTCTGTTTAAAAGGCTGTCTCGGTGGATATTCGAACACAGCCAACAAACATCCTGAAGGTAGCTTTGCTCTCTTAATTAAGATTTACATGCTGCGTTCCCTGGAAATTTTGTGCCTGGGTAATTACGCGGTGCGCGCCAGCCACATTCGCCGTGCTCTCGTTCAGATTGATTTCTCCCCGTTACCGCCGGAGATGGAAGCGTTGCCGTTGGCAGGGCCTCGGGTTTCGGGGGCCATCTCGTCCTCGAACCTCAGGCACGCATATGGAGGGTTTTGGGGTGCGCCCCTCCCTCTGTCCTCTCCTGGTGTGTGAGCACCACCGTCAGTCAAGGACGCCGCGCAGCACCCAGCGCTGGCATGGCTTCAGTGCACGACCGCACTCCTCCAGCGAAGAGAGCGTGCTGCCCGCGTCAGGGACCGAGCTGGAGAGAGATGGAGAGGGTGAGAGGGAGAAAGAGAGGGAAAGACAGAGCTGGTTGGAGTGAGAGGGAGAAAGAGAGGGAAAGAGAAAGAGATGGTTAGAGTGAGAGAGAAAGAGAGGGAAAGAGAGAGATGGTGAGAGTGAGAGGGGAAGAGATGGTTAGTGAGAGGGAGAAAGAGAGGGAAAGAGAAAGATGGTGAGAGTGAGAAAGAGATGGAAAGAGAGATTGTGAGAGAGAGAGGGAAAGAGAGATGGTGAGAGTGACAGGGAGAAAGAGGGAAAGAGAGAGATGGTGAAGGTGAGAGAGGGAAAGAGAGAGAGATAGTGAGAGTGAGAGAGGGAAAGAGAGAGATGGTGAGAGTGAGAGGGAGAAAGAGAGGGGTTGAGAGCGCGCTGCCCGCATCAGGGACTGAGCTGGAGAGAGAGATGGAGAGAGTGAGAGGGAAAGAGAGAGAGATGGTTAGTGAGAGGGAGAAAGAGAGGGAAAGAGAGAGATGGTGAGAGTGAGAAAGAGAGGGAAAGGGAGAGATGGTGAGAGTGAGAGGGAGAAAGAGAGGGAAAGAGAGAGATAGTGAGAGAGGGAAAGAGAGAGAGATGGTTAGAGTGAGAGGGAGAAAGAGAGGGGTTGAGAGCGCGCTGCCCACATCAGGGACTGAGCTAGAGAGATGGAGAGAGAGATGGAGAGAGTCAGAGGGAAAGAGAGAGAGCTGGTTAGTGAGAGGGAGAAAGAGAGGGAAAGAGAGGGGTGGAGAGAGCTCGGGCACCGCTGCCAGGCGTTGCTGTGCCAGCCTGTGATGGTGGCCGTCCCGCTTGGCGCAGCCCTGCCAGCGTGGCGCGGGATGAGAAGACCGAGGAGTGCAGTGCCTCTCTGGGGCCTCACAGCATACAGACTACACAAACAGCCTGTCTGAACTAGTGTTTCAGTCTTGTAGAGAGATCTTATTTTTTGTCTCTCAAGTAGAAAATATTCGCTTCTTTTAAGTTACTGTTTGCTTGACAGGTGACATTTTCTTTTCTTTTTTCTTTTTTTTTTTAGCAAAAAATAAAATCTTTAATATTAAATGTAAGACTAAAAATACTTGTTGAGGTTCACTTATTTGTCCTGGTTTACTGCTGGGATTGGAGGGGCCCCTCAGGGAGAGACTGTCATCTTTATCTCCATTCAGCATTCAGACAACCAGCTCAGGACTGACTGTCTCTTTGTGGCCAATGACAAAAAGTTGGAACGGTTTATATTAGCCAGACCTCAGTTATTTTGGATTAAGATACTTTTCTGTGCTCTATTGATCTTGCCTGTATTTGAGCCTGCAAGGAGGAGCAGATGGGTGTGGTTTCCACTTTTGGGATAATTTCATTTGTTCCAATACCCCAGGCAAGCTTGCAGAAAAGTATTTTAATCCAAAACAAATACTGTTTGAATCCTGGTCTGATACTTGCTTATAATCTATTTAAGGCTGTCACTGTCAAACAGATAACAGTATAGCGCAAGGGCATCCCTGGCTTACACAAAATGTTCTCACAATATTAATGGAGCCCTTTCTCAATGGTATAACGTTGCCACTACATTGCAGCGACATTGTGAGAATGTTTTTTGTTGGCTGGGACCAGGACCACAACGTTCATATACATTTGATGTTTTCGATGTAAAAGTGTAGGCGGGTTTACAAGCTCAGACTCCTTCCCTGAGTGAAATGTCAGCCATCTTGAGTTCACGAGGCTCCGTTGACTCATTCCCCTGTGGACCAGTCCCTCTTCACGGCGTGATTACCTTGATAATGTGAGGATCACTCGGTGTGCCAGGTTAGAAATATTTAACCTGCCTCCACACAGTGGAGACACCCCTGGGAGTGTTTTGGGGAAGCTGGCAGCAGAACCTGCTTTGTACTGCCGTGGAGCCCGTGTTAATGCTCCCGCACTGCTCTGTGAAGTCTGGGAATATCTGACAGGTTTACCCGCAGGCTACATCTCCTCCTCCTATTCAAAGCAGCCCACTAGTCAGTTTATATATTCCTATTAAAAAACGGCTGTATATCCTCCGTAGCCCACCTCATATGGATGTTAATACCCGCATTAAGGCTGACAGTCTGCACTTTAACCTCGCATCCAGTGTGCTGGAGTACAGAACCACAACAGCAGAAACGATGTCCAGATATGTATGCGCCGGCACACTTTTGGGGTTTGTGTGTGCATGAGGGAATACAGTCCCAGAGGATGTGGTCCAACGGGCAGCCAGAGCTAACAGTGCACACAAATGAGTGGGCAGCCACACTCTGCTCTGTGATGACATTTTACATTTACATTTTTGTCATTTGGCAGACACTTTTAATCCAAAGCGACTTACAAGTGCATAGGTTCTTCACAAGTCAAAGCATCACATCCATAACTTGGAAAATACACATGGAATGCTGTTCTAAACATATAGTCGTCATCATAAGTGCAATTTTTTTATTATATATATTTTTTGGGTTAGACGAGGAGGATAGGGATATCAGAAAGGAGGGGCGGGGGAAATCAGGAGGGAGGACTAAGGTAGAGTTTGAAAAGGTGTGTTTTGAGTCTGCATCAAAATAGGGGGAGGGATTCTGCTGTCCTGACAGTGGTAGGCAAGTCATTCCACCACTGAGGAACCAGAACGGAAAACAGGCGTGAACGTGCAGCTCGACCTCCAGGTGCATGTAGAGAGGGAACCATAAGGCGACCAGAGCTGGCAGACCGGAGTGGTCTAGCTGGGGAGTAGGGAGTGATCAAGGATTGTATGTAAGGTGGGGCAGTCCCCTTAGCAGCCTGAAATGCCAACACTAGGGCCTTGAAACGGATGCGTGCGGCAATAGGAAGCCAATGGAGGCCAATGAGAAGCGGGGTGACATGAGCTGACCTGGGCTGACTGGTGATCAGGCGGGCTGCAGCATTCTGGACCAGCTGGAGGGGCTTGATGGCACACGCTGGGAGACCGGCTAGGAGGGAGTGCAGTAAATATGTAAATATGTTCAGGGTAACCTACCTCTGTGATGCAGGCCTTACTACACACAAGCACAAAAAAACATGTGTGGCACACAGGAAGAATGCATGTAGACGCACAGTACGCATTAGCGCACACAAGCACACACTCATGCGCGTACACACGTACACACATGCACACACTCATGCGCGTGCACACATACACTCATGCACAAGAGACACTCAGGCGCATGCACGTGCACGCGTTCACACATGCACAAGAGACACGCACACGTGCACGAGAGACACACGCACGTGCACGCACACGATGCGCGCATCCACACCGAGGGGGTTGAATTTGTCAAGCAATCCCAACTGTATAGTAGTTGGTTTATTCATTTATTTACTTGCATTCTCTCCCTTTCTTTGTGACTAATTGAGCATCCAAGCCCGGAGCCAAGTCTGTCTTTAATGTGGATCTGAATATTTATCTCCGTGGCTGCGGCCTTATGTTCCTCTCTGGGGAAGACAGGGGGCTGTTTCCTCTACACTGGCTCCCTTCATAACTTATTCACTCTGTTTGTTCATGCATACGTTCAGCCCTGCTTCCCTCCGTCTGATTCCGGCGACGGTGCGCGTCTCGCCTCTCTTCCTCCGTAATTACGCCGTTCCTGCCGGCGGGACCGGTCGTGCCACTTTGCGTCTGAGGCCGGATTCAGAACAGGCCCGTTAGCCCCCTCCCCAGTCATGACACAGCTCTTTGTGTGAATGCGATATGGGTCCCTGTCTGGCAGCAGAAGCTGCCAACCCTACGTGGAATATTTTGAGGATTCGGTGGAAGTAGGATTTGCCGGAAATGGGATTCTTGCTTGTGGAATTCTGTGGGAGTAGAATTCTCGCATGTAGAATTCTTTGGAAGTACTGTAGGATTCTTGCTTGTAGAATTCTCTAGAAATTCTTGTTCGTTCATCCAAGGTAAACCATTGAAAGCCGTTCGCGCTTGAAGACAGCTGGGTGTATTTGCAGCTTGGAAGGCCTGTCAAATTCCATAGGTAATTGGTTTTTCTTCTTAATGAGTAGTGTAGATATTCTGTCTAGGCAACATCTCTACTTGGAGGAAGGCCAGAAATGTAAAAGCGTTCTCCTCCCCGTGATGCTGAATGAGACGGCCTGTTCTAATCATCCTGAGCCCCCACTAAACATTACGCTGTGATTCACACACACAACTAAACCCTCATATTGCTGGATGGAAAAAATAATCAGTTTAATGTGTGTTGGTTTCGCGCATTATCTCTCCAGCCAGTGCTGTAATAGTGGAGAGGCCAGATCCCGTGTTGGTTCGCTGAGGAATGCCGGGTATGTTGTATCTCAGAACGGGAGTGAGCGAGCTTCATCTAAACGCCTCTGACCGTGTATGACTTGTGGAATGTCGTGTATGTTGTATCTGAGAACGGGAGTGAGTGAGCTTCATCTAAACGCCTCTGACCGTGTATGACTTGTGGAATGTCGTGTATGTTGTATCTGAGAACGGGAGTGAGCGAGCTTCATCTAAACGCCTCTGACCGTGTATGACTTGTGGAATGCCGGGTATGTTGTATGTGAGAACGGGAGTGAGCGAGCTTCATCTAAACGCCTCTGACCGTGTATGACTTGTGGAATGTCGTGTATGTTGTATCTGAGAACGGGAGTGAGCGAGCTTCATCCAAACGCCTCTGACCGTGTATGACTTGTGGAATGCCGGGTATGTTGTATCTGAGAACGGGAGTGAGTGAGCTTCATCTAAACGCCTCTGACCGTGTATGACTTGTGGAATGTCGTGTATGTTGTATCTGAGAACGGGAGTGAGCGAGCTTCATCTAAACGCCTCTGACCGTGTATGACTTGTGGAATGCCGGGTATGTTGTATGTGAGAACGGGAGTGAGTGAGCTTCATCTGAACGCCTCTGACCGTGTATGACTTGTGGAATGTCGTGTATGTTGTATCTGAGAACGGGAGTGAGCGAGCTTCATCCAAACGCCTCTGACCGTGTGCAGCTTGAGGAGTTTCCATTCCCACATGCCACGCTGTGCATCCTTTGAGTGCTTTTGTGTCAGTGAAGCGCACACCGGAGAATGAAGAACAGAATGTGGAGGCTAGCGGAGATGTAGGAGAGAGAGTGGGATCGAGATGAAAGGAAGATGATCTTAAGAAGGAGGAAGGGAGGCACGGCCAGAGGCCCACGGATAAAAGAGGGGAAAATTTGTCTTTCACAGACGGAGAGGGCAACGGTGCCGGGTCCCCACTTGGCACGTATGCGTTTGTTTGTTTTTGTTTTCGCTTTACATTCAAATGTATTACTTCATTTATTATGATTTCTCATCGTGTGCCAAGACAACAGATCAAAAAAGAAATAATTAGAGAAAGGAAATGCGAGTGATACTTTTCCTTATCACCGTTCTGCAGGCCCAGCTGGTCTCCACAGCGCATGTGTGCGCTTCCATATCCTCCTGCAAAGAGGCAGGGGCACCCATGATCCCTCATCTGCAGTAGAGCGCTGATTAAAGGGGAGTGTGTGTGTGTGTGCCAGTCTCGCTTGATTGTGTGCGTGCACATGCTCTTGGGTGCTTGTGTGTGTGTGTGTGTGTGTGTTTGTATTTTCTGTGTGTGTCTTGTGTGTGTGTGTATGTGCGTGTCAATCGACGTGCGTGTGCGCGCGTGTGTATGTGTGCGTGCTTATAGAATTATTTTGGCATTCTGGGTATTCTAGCTGCCAACCGTGGTATGCTAGTTGGAAAGTTGATGTACTCTTCAAGGGTCCAAGTTTTTACTTATGTGATCAGTCTGGGACTTGGGACTGTACCTTCCTCTAGGGTCTTCAACGCACTTGAGTCCCTGGTTCTGATTTGCACTTTATTATACGTTGCTCTGGATAAGAGCATCCGCTAAATGACTGTAATGTAGTGTGATGCTTGCATGGGTGAGTGTGTGTAGGCTGGCTGTGCTGTGATTTGGTCTCATCAGTACCTCTGATTGCACTGCAATAATAGATTAAACCCGGTGACTCACTGAATTGCAGTGTATAAAAAAATGACCTGGGCTGCTCATCGAATGTGAGTATGTGTGCTGGGTGCAGTGGCTGCAGTACTCGGTACATTAATCCCCTTCCACCTGTAGAGGGCAGCAGTGAGCTGGAGCCAGAGCTTGCAGGCATAGGTGACCACACAGAACAACAGGATGCCAAAGACAGAAAAACGCACAAACATGTTTTTCATCCTCATCTAGCCTTGCCTTTTCCCTACAAACTATAGCTACATACACTGTGACTGTGAGTGAACACAAGCACACATGCATGCTAATGGGAGTTATTTCTGAATGTCTGTTACCCTGCATTAATAATAACCTGCAATTCCTGTTCTGTTTCTTGATGTCCCTCTCTCTCTCTCTCTCTCTCTCTCTCTCTCTCTCTCTCTCTCTCTCTCTCTCTCTCTCTCTCCCCCCCACCCTTTCGGCATCTGCTCCTCCCTTTCTTCTTATCTCTATTTCCTCTTCACCCCTCTCTCTTGCTTACTCTTCCTCTCCCTCTTTCTCTATCTCTTTCCATTTCTCTCTCTCTCTCTCTCTCTCTCTCTCTCTCTCTCTCTCTCTCTCTCTCTGTTTCTCTGTTTCTCTGTCTGTCTGTCTGTCTTCCATGCAGGGTTATCTTCCTGCCAACATGGAGAGGAGGGATTTGGTTTTGAAGAGGAAGAGGGACGAGTATTTTGGCTTCATTGAGCAGTATTACCACTCCAGGACAGACGAGCATCACAGGGACACATACAGACAGGTAAACCCAGCCCAGTGCCCACCACACAGCTAAACCCAGCCCAGTGCCCCCCAAACAGCTAAACCCAGCCCTGTGCCCCCCAAACAGCTAAACCCAGCCCTGTGCCCCCCAAACAGCTAAACCCAGCCCTGTGCCCCCCAAACAGCTAAACCCAGCCCTGTGCCCCCCAAACAGCTAAACCCAGCCCTGTGCCCCCCAAACAGCTAAACCCAGCCCTAGTGCCCCCCAAACAGCTAAACCCAGCCCTAGTGCCCCCCAAACAGCTAAACCCAGCCCTAGTGCCCCCCAAACAGCTAAACCCAGCCCTAGTGCCCCCCAAACAGCTAAACCCAGCCCTAGTGCCCCCCAAACAGCTAAACCCAGCCCAGTGCCCCCCAAACAGCTAGACCCAGCCCTAGTGCCCCCCAAACAGCTAAACCCAGCCCTAGTGCCCCCCAAACAGCTAGACCCAGCCCTAGTGCCCCCCAAACAGCTAAACCCAGCCCAGTGCCCCCCAAACTGCTAAACCCAGCCCTAGTGCCCCCCAAACTGCTAAACCCATCCCTAGTGCACCCTAGTGTGGTGGCTTTAGCAAATGGCCGCTGTTCTCAGTTCTCTGGGCAGAGCCCTGTGACTCAGCCTGCTTTCATAAGCACACGGACCCAGGAGCAGGCCTCAGTCACTCTGACAGGTGGATCACTGCTCCTCAGAACCCGACCCCACCGCGCCGGCATGGATTGTGTTTACACGGCTCCCGGTGAAGCCTGTCAGCTCTCCTCCGCGCGCGGTGTGCCAGGCCTGGGAGGGGGGCGGCGCGGCGGTGTTTAAGAGCACAGCCACCCGCTGAGGGATCTTTGTCATGTTCTGCCTTCTTCTGGCACCGCATCTGCTCCAACAAGCCCTGCTGAGGAACAGGTGTCAGAAACGGGAAATCACACAGAAGAGAGAGGGGGAGAGAGACAAAGAGATGGAGGAAGGGTTAGAGGGAGAAAGGAAGAGAGAGGGGGAGCTAGAGGGAAGGATAGACGAAGAGACGGATGGGTGGGCGGAGGGAGGGAGGGAGGGAGGGAGGAAGGGAGCCCTGCCCAGGAACAGGTTCTCACTGTAAATGAGTCTCTTTTTTTAAATGTTTGCAAAAAATTTTCTCTGCCTTCAGAAAATCGACAAGTACATACAATTCCCTCCAAAAGTATTGGAACAGCAAGGCCAACATGAGAATCTCAGCTTTTATTTCTTGGTATTTACACCTAGATGTGTTAAACTACATTTGGTATCAGGCCACCCAATTTTTTAGGTGTGCAAAAGTTTTGGAATGCAGAGTATTTAAGTAAATGAAAGTAAATAACACTTAATATTTGGTAGCATATCCAAACATCACCAAACTGTTCCATTCTATTTTTTGTGATGCTTTCCCAGGCTTTTATTGCAGCCTCTCACAATGCGTCTGTCTTCAACTGCCGTTGTTTGCCTTCGTGGAATTGTTCCATGTCTGTTGCTCAGTACGCCGGCACATTCCAAGTTGTACAAGCTATCCCCGATGCTTGTGCAATGGCTCTGATCGATTTCCCCTCTTTTCTATGCTTCAAAATGGCTTGCTTTTCTCCCAAAGACAGCTCTCTAGTCTTCAAGTGGCTTGTAACACAAATGCAGTCTTCATAGGTGAAACCGAAGGCTTAAACCAAGAGTGGACAGTCAGAACTATTTATTGTTTAACCAGTCGATCTAAAAGGACACATCTGTTAGCCACATGTTCCAATACTTTTGCTCACCTAAAAATGAGGTGGTCTGATACAAAAGGTGATATGTTCTAAGTTGTTTAACAAATCTAGATTAAAAATACCAGGAAATAAATGCTAAACTTTGGATCTGTCATATTTTGACCTCAAACTCAATTGTCTTCATTGTTTAGCAAAAACAAAGGAATTGGCCTTGCTGTTCCAATGCTTTTGGTCGGGACTGTAAATATGTGTGGAATGAGGAGATCAAGTGTCCTAACTTAGAGTTAACTGTATTATTGCTGTCTTTAGTGAACAAAACCCCGTTATCCTGCCCTACAGGGTCAATGCTTCCATTCTACACGTAGGAGCTTTATTTGACACCTTGCCGGTTTTCTCCTCAAGCCCAACTCCAGTTTTAATAATTAATCTTGTTTTGTTTGAGTTGCTTTTTCTGTAAGCTCTTAAATATTTAGAGGTTGGGAAGGGTTTGTACTTGTGTATAAATATTCCAGGAGTAGCTTTCTTGAAGGTGAAACTCCGAGCAGGAGTCAGCAATGCCGGATTCGGGCAGCGGGCAAGCCGCCCGTGTTTTGAACATGAAGGCCCCGCTCTTCTTCTTCTGTGGTGGCCAGAGCTTCAAACCCGCGGAGGCCAGACAGCAGGCAGTTGGCCGGTGGGCGGACAGCTCCTACCCTCCGGCAAAGCGTGCGATGCTAATTGAATACCAGTAAACAGGAGCCGCATTAGCGCTAACGTCGGCTACTTGCTATATGTGGTTGAGAAATAACAGCTAACCAAAGAAAGATTTTTTTATTTATTTATTTATTTTCTTCTTCTTCCTTTACAGCATCTCATTAATGGGCCAGGGCAAAATCGATATCCTTACAGGGCATAAAACTCAAGTTAATGGTGTAGGACTTGTGTTCGATATCTATTGCATTTACCTTTTTTCCCCCTGCTCTCCCCTTCTGTCTTTCTTGTATGTTCTCTCTCACTCTCTCACTCTCTCTCTCTCTCTCTCGCTCTCTCACACACACTCACTCTCTTGCTTTCTCTTGCTCTCTGTGTTTCTCTCTGTCTCTCTCCCTATATCTAGCACCCTCTTTCCCCATCTCCCCAGTGAGTTCTTGTGTGTGTATGTGTGTATGTGTGTATGTGTGTATGTGTGTATGTGTGTATGTGTGTGTGTGTGTGTGTGTGTGTCCATGTCTTTGTGTGTGTGTGTGTGTGTGTGTGTTTGTGTGTCCATGTCTTTGTGTGTGTGTGTGTGTGTGTGTGTGTCTCCATGTCTTTGTGTGTGTGTGTGTGTGTGTGTGTGTGTCTTCATGTCTGTGTATGTGTAGTAAATCAGGCTGAGAGGTCATCATGTGTATTTATGTGGCCATTGAGCCTAATCACAGTGGCCCCCCTCTGTCTGGGGCAGCTCACTAATGTCCCATAAACCCCCCCCCACCCTGCCTTCACCTCTGGTACCCCCTGAGCACCCCCGGCTCCCCCCTCCATCCGTAAAGGGCATTACAGGGGACGGGTCAGAGGCTGATGAGGCCCTCTACATGCCATTTGAGGCGCGGGGTTCAGGGGTATGTGCGGAAAATGCCGGAACACAGGGGCCAGGAGCAGTAATGGGGGAGAGAGTCAGCTGTACTGTGCGGTGGGGTGGGCTTCATATCTCATTAGTGTGTGTTCTGCTCTCAGCTCATCGATCAGCACCTCAGTGCCTGCAGCCCTCTGAAATACTTGTTGGTTTTGTTCATGGTTTATTCATTTGTTTTCCCTGTAATTGATTGCGCATGGGGACTGAAACTCTGACACGCTCTCACCATTCCGGCTCCCCAGATCCACATCGACATTCCCAGGACAAATCCTCTGATCCCCCTGTTCCAGCAGCCCTTGGTGCAGGAGGTGAGTGCAGTCTCTCCCCCCCCCCCCCCCCCATGTTCTGTATGTATGTGGGGGTGTCCAGGCCTTTTACAGACAGACTTTATCCTCACTTTATTACATACACCATTGTATAGTCTTTCACCAGAGGTGAGAGTGTGTCCTACGGAATGCACACAGAAAATTAGAGAGAGAGAGAAAGGGAGAGCGACAGCACAGAAAAGAAGAGAGAGAGTGAGAGAGAAAGGGTGGAAGAGAGTAGACAGAGGAGACGGCGCACAGAAAAGGAGAGGACAGGGAGGGGGAGGGAGGGAGAAAGAAAGAGAGAGAGAGCAAGCAGAAAAGATGAGGGAGCCAGCAGCCAGCCTGACTCTTGTTCAGTAACTCTCCTCACTGCATGTCATTACATTACCCTTTCCTCAGAACACGCTTTAAAAACTGACTGGCAGCGCTGCGTAGCTGTTTGAGCGATGCTTAAGTGGTCAGCAGTCAAACGGCACAGCAGTTTTACAGTGTGGAGAACTGTTCCTCTGCATGTGGGGGGGGTTGCTGGAGTCTACACGGTGTCAGGCTTCTGTTTAGCACATGCTGATGAGCTGTGATGGACCCTGACGCCCTGTCTTTCAGGGGAAGAGCAGAACTGCAAACAACTAAATGCTGGCTTTGTTATTGCGTGCATCGTTTATTTGTGTAGCATGTGATTTCGACAGCCTGGTAGTGCATGTATGTGTCCACACGTGTGCTGTTTATGTGCCACGGGGGGTCAGGCGGGTGGGGGGTGTTCTGGCCAGTGGAAATGATCACAGACTAGGGGGCGGGGGTGGTTGAGATGGAAATTCATTACGAACGAACCGTCATTTTCTTCAATCAGTGGCACAGACTTGACATTATATTGTCTGCCCTGGACCGCAGAACAAACATGTACAAAAGGGTGAATTTGAGTGTGAAATTCTGGTTGAAAACCGGGCGTCTGGCATCCCTAGTTGTGAGGGAGCGCGTCCCCACAAGGCGACCCTTAAAGAAGGGGCATCAGTCAAGCCTTGGTGACTGCAGCAGTGTGTCTCCACCAGGGGGCGCTGGCGCAGTGTGGAACGCCTCCCTGCGCTCTGACAGGGGAGCGAGGAGACGAGGGATCAAAGGCCAGCAGACTGAACTCTCTCCCCATCGCTATTCACCGCCAGCCCTATCACTTTATTATTATTCCCTTTTCTCTAATGAAGGAGCGCAATATGCAGGAATCCCATGATTCAATTTAACTTCAACTTACAGAATTATATTACTCTTAACCCTTTGAAGAGTAGTTGGAATGGATTTTTTTATGGAATATATATATTTCTTTTTTTCTAAATTCCAAGCCAGTGCTGTAGAAGTTTCTAGAGCTTTTAGCTGCCAGTAGTCATTGTTAAGTGGGCATAACCCACAGCCGAGGTTAAATATGGTCACGGTGTATCTGAAGCGAAGATACCATCGTTGTCACCGCGCCCGCCGGGTTAAGCGGGGAGTCTCCGGGGATTAGACGGCAGCGGGAGACGGGGCGGTGGGCTACGCCGAGCGCCAGGCGGCGGCGGGAATCGTTCTGCGGCCGTCAGAGGTTGGGCTCCAGGGCCCGGGGGGGGGGGGGGGGGGGGGTATATGGTGACGCCGCACTCTCTGTGCAAAGCCCCGTAAATCCACCCGGCCGTGCCAGGAGAACTCCACTCCGGGGTGATGTCAGGGTGCAGACCGACGGTGACCCTGCCCTCCTGGCCCGCCTGACCGCGAACGTGCGGAGGGAACGCGACCGCGCGCTAACGCGGAACGAATGTGATCCCTCACGACGAGGAGGCGCCAGGAGGAGGAGAGGAGGTGGGGAACCGTGTCTCGTGAGAATAATGTGACAGAGAAAATAGTATATTAAATGGTAAATGGTTGGCATTTATATAGCGCCTTTATCCAAAGCGCTGTACAATTGATGCGTCTCCATTCACACATTCATACACACACTCACACATCAACGGTGATTGGCTGCCATGCAAGGCACCGACCAGCTCGTCAGGAGCATTTAGGGGTTAGGTGTCTTGCTCAGGGACACTTCGACACAGCCCGGGCGGGGGATCGAACCAGCAACCCTCCGACTGCCAGACGACTGCTCTTACTGCCTGAGCCACGTCGCCCATATTAATGATAATAATACTAATAATAATTCCTTGCAATTATATAGTGCTTTTCTCAAAAATCAAAGCATTTTGCAGTGATGAGGGGGAGCTTCAACCACCACCAATAAAGTGTGGCACTCACCTAGGTGATGCAACGGCAGCCATTTTGTGCCAGAATGCTGAGCCCACTCAGCTGGAGAGTGAGAAAACATTTTTTTTTTTTTTGTCAAAGAGAGACTGTGAAACCAGGCTACAACTCATGTCCAACTCATGTCCAACTGCAAAAAGGAGACATAGTCCTGAATAGGGCTTGAGATTCAGCGATTTTGGGAAGATGATGCTGGTTGCTAAGCCAGTAGGGGGCACTCTTCCACATGGACCAGTGCAGAACTCTGCAGAAGGATGGGGCTGCTGTGCTGTCGGAGGTGTTAAACCAGGGCTGACGTGGTGATCTCACTGCGCTGTCACACCGCTTGAGGAAATGGCCGTTATTAACTGTCGGAGGGTCTGTGCCTCTACCCTCTACCGGCTCCCTCACCTGGAGCTCCGCAGTGGGGGGGGGGGGGGGTTTAGGGGAACGCACAGCGGAGCCTCCATACCCCTCCACACAGAGGAGAGGAGATGGGGCTTTCCCTACTCCTCAGCCCCCCCCTCCCCTTTACCCCATCCTCTCACCTCCTGGATCCTCCCCAACCTGGCCCCCTGGGCTGATTGGCAGCGTGTGTTCTGTGGGAGAATGAACGAATGAGGGGGCGTAATGTGTGCAGGCACACACACAGCTGCTGAAGCAGATACTACTGTGTGCGTGTGCGTGTGTATTTAATGTCTTCAATGTAAAGGATGCCCTTTACATCCTTTACATTGCCCATTCAGTCATTTCATACAGGGCTGACAGTTTGCTTGTTTTTATTCATGATGAATTTGGTACATTTGCGCATGGTCATGAACGTGTTCCTCTTAAAGACATAGGAACACAACATGCAGGTAGCCTGTCGATGTGCATTTTGACGACCCCAAGGCTTACCGCTTGACATTGAATTTCATTTGCATAATCACATGGCCCATAATGCAACAGAACACCCACAGGCCCCAGGAGGCATTTTCTCCGTGGTGGTATATTCCTAGAAAATGTTCTTTTGTCTGTCTTCATTTGCAGAATAAAACTGCGTACATACATTTTGTTCGGTACTGTGACAGTAAGTGTGTTTTAGTTAATTAGAAAGACAAGCTTTAAATGAAATTACATTTTTATGAGTTCAGGGAGCAACATTTGAAATCTTCCCATCATCTCATTTTGAGATCTGTAGAAACAATTCAATTAAATCTCAAGGAAGACCAGCATTATATCCACCTCTCAATGATAATTTCTCGAGCAAAAAAAAAAAAAAAAAAAAAAAAAAAAGATATAATAAATGGAAGAGACAGACTAAGACACAGGCTCCACAAATGGTATTTTTCTTTTGGTTGGGTCTGTCCAGCTCATTGTCGTCCCCTACTGGTAGGCAAGCAGAATGCAGGAATGTGTTTCTGGTAACATCAGTAACATTCATAGATTTATGTATTTGTTGATTGATCCTTAAAGTATCAGTATCAGACATCCTCATCAGGTGTGCGTCTTCAGGTGTTTGAAAGGATCCTGTTCATGTGTGTGTGCGTCTTCAGGTGTTTGAAAGGATCCTGTCCATGTGTGTGTGTGTCTTCAGGTGTTTGAAAGGATCTTGTCCGTGTGTGTGTGTGTCTGCAGGTGTTTGAAAGGATCCTGTTCATGTGTGTGTGTGTGTGTCTTCAGGTGTTTGAAAGGATCCTGTTCATGTGTGTGTGTGTGTCTTCAGGTGTTTGAAAGGATCCTGTTCATGTGTGTGTGTGTCTGCAGGTGTTTGAAAGGATCCTGTTCATGTGTGTGTGTGTGTGTCTTCAGGTGTTTGAAAGGATCCTGTTCATGTGTGTGTGTGTGTGTGTGTGTCTTCAGGTGTTTGAAAGGAGCCTGTTCATCTGTGTGTGTCTTCAGGTGTTTGAAAGGATCCTGTCCATGTGTGTGTGTATCTTCAGGTGTTTGAAAGGATCCTGTTCATCTGGGCGATCCGCCACCCTGCCAGTGGGTACGTTCAGGGCATCAACGACCTGGTCACGCCGTTCTTCGTGGTCTTCCTCTCAGAGTTCGTGGGTAAGTCTTCCCAACAGACCGCATCTCTGTCGGGCATCCATGGGGGTTGCATCTGTTCATCATAGTTATTCTGGTCATCTGCCTTTCCTTTCCCCCCCCCTTTTCCTACCCTTTCCATTTGGATGGCTGTGACAGTAAGATGGTGGCAGGGTTCTCTGGGGTGATGTCACAGCAGCAGTGGCCTGGTCATTTCAGCTCAGTGTCAGACCAATCAAATCACAGTCCATAAAACTCTACAGAAAGTCAGACTACTAAGAGACAACCGGAACCCGGGCAAATGGATCAACGGTTCCCAACCACGTTCCCGGAGATCTCCCATCCTGTAGGTTTCAATTTCAACCCCAATTTGGCACACCTGATTCTAGTAATTAGCAGTTCAATGAAATCTCTAGCTGTTTTATTAGGGTTGGAGTGGCAACCTGCAGGACGGTAGATCTCCAGGAACAGACATAGATGGAATGTGAAAACGTTCATGAGTGATTGCAAACAGGGTGGAAGCAGTATGTATGGGACTGAACATAATGCCCTCCTATCACTCTGGCTTCACATCTTCCTCCTCTTCCTCTTCTTCCTCGTCCTCCTCTTCTTCCTCGTCCTCCTCCTCTTCCCCTTCCTCCTCTCCCTTCCTCCCTGTGGCTCTCATCCCTTCAGTATCTGCAGACATCACTTTCCCATTTCCCCGCTCAAGTCCTTCTCCGCCTCTGTCATCATTACAGGAGTGTAAAACCACAGTGGAGAAGACCGTTAAACACCTTTTATAGAGCCATTATAATGGCCCGTCCACACCAAGAACGATAACTATAACGATAACCGTAAATATGTGGTTTTAAAAACCCTTCTAACTCAAGTGGATGGGGGAGTCCACACCACAATTATAACATCAACAGCACTAACAAACGATATCATTAGGATCACTTTCAGAGCATTCTCCAGCAGCATTAAATATAAAATACTGACAGCCAATCGAAAGCCGTCCAAATTCACAGGGTGTCACGTTCAAAATGGCCGATGGCATAGTTATGGTTATAGGTATAGTTCTTGGTGGACAGGCCTTAACCCGGTGTCCGGATGCTCTCTCTGTACATTTCTGCATGTTTATGCTGGAGATACGCAGCCTAACATCTGTGATCATTATCGTCCGACCAAGGAAACAGTGACTTACTGATGCAGCAGGTTTTGTGTGCTCAGTTTTTTTAAAGACACAGAAGAGTAGTTCTGTAGGCCTGACATTAAACGATAGCTTAACTCTTAGGTTAGATGTGTCGCTTCCTAACTGGAGTCATATTTGGCTGCTTGGTGAAACGTCACGTTTTCCTCCAGACCTTGCGGGCTGAAGTGCTGTCTGTAGGTGCGGTTGGTTTCCATGCAATACGGTCAGCTAACGGTCGTAATTAACTCTGATGGCGGTTGTCGTTAGCGTCCCTGCAGATAGCTGTGTTCCAGGAAGTTCAGACACTCGGCAATTGTGGGGAAACAGCCAGTGATGTCGTCAGGCTGCATCAGGGTCAAATACATAATTGTTTCGCATTCAAATACGTTTCTCCGCTCGATTGATCTTGCCTGGTGCGATTGAGCCAATCGAGAGGACCGGAAGGTTCCGGAACACCAGACAGGCTCCGGAAAGCGTGGGAGAGTATTTGAATCGGCGGCCGGTTCCGATGTGGCCCCAGGCCTGGAGAGCGGGGAGGACTGAGCAGCGACTGCAGCGGCACTCATTGCTGGTTCTCCACACGCTGGCCTCGTCCGCAGCCTCGCTTCTGCGTTTCCCGCTCTCTTCTGCGAAGGTTAATTACTTGGAGATAGTTAAGGATTAGGGGGGAAGCAGGCCGCGCATTGATCCCTTCCCATCTGTGCCATCCGAGCAATGTCACCCGTGAGTGCAGAGAGAGACTACCCCTTCAGCCCAATCAATGCTCTCTCTCTGTCTCTCTCTCTTTCGGTCTCTGTCTCTCTCTCGCTCTCTCTCGCTCTCTCTCTCTCTGTCTGTCTCTCTCTTTCGGTCTCTGTCTCTCTCTCTCTCTTTCTCTCTTCCGGTCTCTCGCTCTCTCTCTCTCGCTCTCTCTCTGTGTCTTTCTCTCTCTCTCTCTCTGTCTCTCTCTCTCTTCCTCTCCCTCTCTCTCTCTGTGTCTCTGTCTGTTTCTCTCTCTCTGTCCTTCGCCCTTTCTTTTTTTCTCTGTTTTTTTCTCTATTTCTTTCTTTCAATTCAGTTCAAATCAAATGAGCTTCATTTATTTGACCACACATCAGCATAGTGTTGCCAAAGCAATTGTTTCCATAAAACAATAGATTATTCTATTCTTATTTCTCTCTCTCTCTTTGTCTTCTCCCTGTAGCTCATTATCGAGAAGTAGATTCTTTGCACTGCGAGTGTCCTCGCCCCTGCCCTCCCCCCATGCCCCCCTTCCTCAGAGCGGGGGCCGTGGCTCAGTAGCTCCAGCAGAAGGAGCTCATTGATGTGGGGATTTAGCCGTTTACACACCCGTGTGTGTGTGGGGGGCTGGAGCCGATCGATGCCCGTGAATGATGCTCATAACCGGAACACGGCGCTCTGTAGAGATGAAAGGTGAAGCACTAGCCTCCGGAAGCTTCCGCCCCTTGTTTGTGTTTGTTTATACGTGCGGCGGGTAACAAGCGCCCGCACCTTACACCGGTACAGTGCGGAGGCGGGGACGGGCTCTGGCTTCTGATCAAGGAGGCTGAAAACATCCATTATAATAACATTTCTGTAGATGTGTTGGTCACCCGGAAGGCTAGTCTGAGTTAGCCAGAGAGGTATATTTTCATGGGTAGACCCTGGGCTACTTGTCATTGGACTTAAACCCAGAACCTCCTTCTTGCGAGGCATCTGCGCTGACAACCGCTCCACTGTGCTGTCTTTTACTGATTTACTCCCCTCTCCTCCTCTTCCACTCATTTCCCTCCCTCCCGCCTCCCGTTTCCTGGCCCCGTTATCCCTCCCTCTCTCCCCCTCTCCGTCCCAGCGTAGCCCTTAAACACCGATGTGGGAAGACACTCGTTAGCAACCTCGGCAGCTAATCCGGCTAAACCCGCCCTTGAGTGCGAACGCTATCGACCGCCGGCCCTGCCGACGGCGCGGCGCCTTCGCCCAGGCGCCCTTTAACACCGTCGCCGCGGGGACGGCGGGCGGGCGTCCGCGTGGCGCGGTTCCGCTGCGAAAGGCCCTCATCAGCCAGCGCTTGTTATTCCCCCTTAGCAGCACATCAGCCCGAGCACAGACCATTAATTTCACTGCCGTTTAACGGTTTCTGACAGAGGCCTCCTAAATCCTCTTAATTCTCTCTAATCATAGTGGTGTAAGCATGTCCTGCTCTGGGCACTCAAACAGCCCGTTGTGTTCAAGTTAATACCAAAAATAAAAACGGGTAGCTACAACGTAATCGTTAAAGCTCCATTGTTTTACCACTTTGGGGTCAAACAGCGTGGCTGGCCCGCTTAGCCTTTCCCACTGCGGCGGAATTTATTTGAATAACCTCGCGCGTGGAAGTTAATTAGTTTAGTTGGCCAGAAATGTGTTGTTTCGTTCTCTTGTGCTGTTCACGGTCGCCTCTGAAGGACAGTATTAGAAATTGCACTGTCCTTCAGATTAGAGCTGAGAACTTACCGGAAGGAGCTGACAAGAGATTCTGTGGTTGGAAAAAAAACAAAAAAAAAAACCTTAAAGCTTCTGTTCACAAATGGACATGCATTACAGTCACTTAGTACGGCATCGCATGTGGTAACCCTGAGCAATTTAAGAAAGCGGAGAGATGTCAGTCTATAGCTTTGCCTAATGCATCACCCACATCACCCATCAGGCAGTTTAAGTAACTGGAGTGAAAGCGTAAGACTGGTAAAGCCATCGTTCTGCAGTGAACACGTCTACTGTGCTGCATGATCGGTGTCCTTCAGCCGTCCTTCTCTCCTCTTTCTCTTAATCTCTCTGTTTCCCTCCCCTGTGGATCCCTTTTATGGTCTTTTGCACCAGATGTTTTTGGGCTTATATCCGTAGAAGAGGGAGTTAAGGGCACCCCATTGACATGAGTGCTTTTTTGTTCTCCTCTTCTTTGTCTTTGCTGTTTTACGGCTCCCCTGAGCACAGTTGGACCCGGCGCTGTTCTCTGTAGGATTAGCCATCTTATGACACTCACTTTGGACACAGTTCAGCTGTGTGTGGGGGGGGGGGGGGGGGGGTACATGCCCACACGTCTCCCAGACAAAATCTCACCTGTCGCACCACATGCGTGTTGTCTATCACACCGCTAGTCTGGTTTACAATTTTAAATGTATGAAAGTAAAACTTTTGTTGCTTGATCTAGTAAATGGCTGCATTTATGTTGCTTTACAATGAATGCCTCTCATTCAGCCATTCACACGCACACTCGGTGAAAGACCTCCAATCAGCAAGGTACCAATCAGCTCGTTGGGAGCAATTGGTGTTAGGCGTCTGGGGCACTTGGAGACACCCACGGTGGGGGATCGAACCGGCGCACCCACGGTGTACAATCAGAATTAGCTTCATTGTATTTTCGGTCAATAGCTCAGGAACTTGCAGTGGCTTCGCAAACATGTCTGAACCCGGCTGCTTTTGTTGTCGAACAACGAAATGCTCACATTATCATTCATCATTCAGATGGTTAATGCACAGCGAGCATTTGACATGCACGGGTAATTGTTATCGCTGTGCTTATGGGTAATATTCTCCAGCACGGCTTGCGGCTCCAGCCGGGGTCAAGGCCACCGCAGGACGCCAGGAGCCGTGCTGTACATGGGCTTACAGTTTTATTGATGTGTTGACAAATTACTGCGTTTGTGTAGAGAGATGGATGGAGAGGGAGACGGAGACTATGTATGTATGTATTCACAAAGATCTTTTTTTTTTTTTACATGGTGCTTTCACTCTGTATACATGTGGCGCATTAAATCAATATGGGCTCTGGGTTATTATAAATTGTTAATTAGACGAACGTGTTTGCGGTCCATTTGAAACTGGGGGAAGGCGAGAGACGTGTGACTAACTGTCAGGACATCAAATTATATTTTAAATATAATTCACTCTGTCGTATGGGCTGCTTCTGTACAATTATGTTGTGGCTTATATAACAGGCATTCCCATTTCCCCTGGAAATTCACACATTATTCTAGTACTGATACTCATACGGATACTTGTATTCCGTCTAGTATTGTCTGGGATTGGTTCTTCATCCAAAACCTATGCAAACCCCTGTTTTGTGTGTTCTTCGTGAATCTGTGGTACTATTTGCACCCTCTTTCAACACACCGAAGGAGGCTAACAAGGTTGTTAATGATTTTGTCTCATGTCATTTTCACAGCTGTATGGTACCTTTTTGTATTCAGACAGATGTACGGCTGTACGGTAGCTTTGTATTCATACAGACGTACTGCTGTATGGCACCTTTGTATTCATATAGATGTACTGTTAGGTCAAGGTCACCCCCGCGTGGTGCATGCAGATCTACCCAGCATGCAGTTCTGCGGTGCCCCTTGGTCCAGAAGGGGAGAAGGGGCCCCTCGTCTGAGTGACGCGTTGGCCGCCCCGCAAGGCCCCGATGTTCTCACGTTGGCAGATGGCGGCTCTTGCTTCTTGGCCTGCTCCTGTCTCAGAGGGCCAGCTGGCCTGGGAGAGCTGGCCTGTTGAGCGTTCAGCTTGTCCTGTGTCAGATAGTGGTGTGTGCACCAGAGGCCACACTCTGGGACTCTGGGCTGGGCACTGTTGAGATGGCATCAACAGGTCCAGCTCCTGTTTCGTCAGATCTTTTAGGAGCCCCACATGGAGCCCGTGGGACCTGTGAGCTGTTACCCTGCCTGGACATAAACCCCCCCCCCCCCCCCATCCCTCCACCCGAGTCCTGTGGCCAGTGGTGTCCTTCAGCCTCCTGACAGTGATATTATTTCAGACGCATAAGCAATCACTGGTTATTGTAAATGTCACTAATAACGGTCACGAAGACGGCAATCCGGCACAGTGTGCTGGCTTTTCATACGACAGAGCTTGTTGCTTAACTAAGGTAGATTTAATGCAGGTTCTTCACAGAGTGTGGTCCATGCCCTCCAAGAGTATGGTGAAGGTAAAGTTAAATGTGTTATTTTTACTATGTACAGTACTTAAAGCATTTGAATTTGAGCTGAAAATATAAATATGAGACAAAAGTGCTGGCAGTCAGCTTTTATGTCATGGTATTTACTTGCGTATATGTTTTATAGTTTTAAAAAAAGGGCTGTTTTTGTGTTGAGACCCCCGTTCTTTTGCAGGCCATCTGTGTGGCTGCTAGCTGTAAAGGAAGGTAATCTACACAGGACTGTGACCTGTGACTGAAGCGTGTGGGACACGGGAGTGCGGCTCCAAATGTTGCCGTCATTCGATATCGCATAACGCAAAAGCAATGCTAATAATTCATTTAACTGAATTGCAGGTAATGATTGTTGGCAGATGATGATTATCATGCTTTGAGCTTTGGTGGCATATTTTAATCGTATCATGAAATATTTATTAACGCCATCAGATAATGAACTTCAAACGGAAAGATACCAGAGGTGTGACACGATGGCTCCGCTGCACTTTGTTGATGGCGGGTCTTCCCAAAGGAATCTTTTATTCCCAAACACGAGGCTTTAGCGAACGCAACTCAATTACCGCTATACGTCACTGTGGTTCTCATATGAATGCCCACACGCTGTCTTAATGAAAAACACATTTCTTTATTACGCCGCAAAGTGACATACGAGCCGAATGGATTCGCGTTGCAGTCGATAGTCCTCAAATCACAGCCACGCGATATCAATGCGGCACCATGGCCGCCGTAATGGCGAGTTACGGTTTCTCTTCTCTCCCTGAAGACCTGAAATTGAGGAAATTGCGGAAGAAACGATACTTGCCCGGGCCGTTATTTTAGCATAAACGTTTGTTACCGACATCGATCGTGTGCCGTTAAGCAGGCCAGCTCGCAGCGAGGGGATAACCACCCTCCGTAACTACTGCCTCAGCCGCAGTGCATTGTGGGCCGCTCCGTTGTCCATAGGCCGTTCATTTAACACCGTTCTATTGACGCTTCGAAGCTGACGGGGGGGGGGGGGTCGCTTAAGTATCGGTGCGGAAATGTTTACAGAGAAACCGCGCAATGTTTTTATCCTTCACTTACTCGATTCGAGCAACGGAAAATGGCTTCGAGCAGTAAATTCAGCGGAAGATGTGTTGTTGTGTTTGTTAGAGGAGCCCCACACAAACAGCAGGGGATGGTTGAGTCAGCCTGCTTAGTTTACACCCAGACCTAATTTACAGTGCACCTTTTGGTCATAGCTGTCAGAAGAGCAGCTTTGCTATTTTTATTTTGGCTGTTGGTTTTTGTACGTGTGCAGAGAACACCTGATCTCTGGGCCACTCTGGGCAGAGGGGTGAAGACCTGTTTTGTGGGAGGGGTGTGTAGGTGCTGGGTATCTCTGAGCAATGGTTGGAAAGGACTAGGGGGACTGGGAACTGTAGTTCCCCTCCACACAAACACATCCACACACACACTCGCATGCATGCACGCCAGACCTGGGTCAAATACATAATTGTTTTGGATTCAAATATTTCCATGCTATACTGAGCTTGTCTGCTTTTTTGGAACCTATTAAATGCTCTGAAAAAGTGCAACCACCGCCTTATGGTCCTCTTGGTTGGCTCAATTGCACCAGGCAAGATCAATCGAGGACAGAAACGTATTTGAATGCAAAACAATGACATATTTAACCCAGGTCTGAGCATGCGCGCACACACACACACACACACACACACACACACACACACACACACACACACACACACATATACACGCACTCACCTACCAGAACCTTCTCCCCTCCTTCTTTCATTATTATTCAGCCAGCGTCTCATGCTTTAATGTCATGTCGATGGATTCAACATGGTGTCGCACTCTAAACAGCCTCAACACAAACACCACGCCAAAACCCATCGAAAACCCATCCCACCGTACTTTCAGTCATCCTCAGTCCATCGATATTCCTCTTTCCCTTTATTCCTTTATCTTTCTGTACTTTCTTTCCTTCTCTCACTCCATCTCTCGCTGCTTCCATTCTCCTCAGTCCCTCTGTTAGGTTTATACTGATGGTTCTCTTTCTGAATTTCCCCTGTTTGTGTGCCCCTGTGAGTGTAGCGCAGTTTGAGTAGAGTGTTGTTCCATGTGCAGTATTGGTCTGTCAAAAGGGTGGAAGGCAGCCCTGTGTGTTTGCGTCTAGTGTCTGTGTGTTGATGAGGTTTTAAAAGTGTTCAGATCTGGCACTGAGAGAACACTAGTAGGGAATAGTGATTAGCTTCTGGCACTGAGTCTCTAGCACATTGATAACATTGGGACTGCCAGTGTGGACGCAGAGAAACACACACACACACACACACACACACACAAATACACACTCATGCATGCATACACACGCCCACACACACACACACACACACACATACAGACACACACACACACACACACACACACACATACGCACTCATGCATGCATACACGCACCCAATACGCACATGCACACACATACACACAGACGCATACACATACCGTACACACACATACACACACACACCCACACATACACACACAAATACACGCATACAGACGCACACACATACTGTATACACACACACACACACACTATAAGCCACACACAAGCAACTGCTCTCAATCTATTTTCAGACCACTGTATCACTGAATCTGGGGCCTTGTAGTGATTTGAATGTGGACTTTCAGCTGTCCTGTGTTGTGTTGTGTGTGTACAGAGGAGGACGTGGAGAACTTCGAGATGGCCGCCCTGCCTCTGGAGACGCAGAGGAACATCGAGGCGGACAGCTTCTGGTGCATGAGCAAGCTGCTGGACGGAATACAGGTCTGTCCCTCGCTCCTTTTTCTCCTGTGGCTCCCTCCGGAGTCTTCCGTCTCAGCCCCGTCTGATACACACTGTCCCTCGCTCCGGTTTCTCCTGTGGCTCTATCAGAGTCCTCCGTCTCTTCCCCGTCTGATGGACGGAATACAGGTCTGTTTCTCCTGTCCTGTCCCTGTCTGATTCACGCTGTCCTCACCCTTCTCACGACTTCCCAGATCCGTCTTTCCCTTCCTGAGCCCTGATTACTTCAGCAAGGTGTGAAGTCACACATATGTGATTATAATATTGTTAACTGAACTTCGTAGCGCTGGTGTAACGATCACTACTGCTATAGCAATGGAGTTCTCCATCACTGGCCATGATCACTGGGAAAAAATAATAATAATAAACAAATCAGCTGTTCAAAGGGTTAAGTTTGTGTCCCTCCTTCACATTTGTACAATCTTACACAGTCGCTGTGGACTCTTCAAATGATTGATGTACTCCTATCTCCTAACTCAACACGGTATTCACATGCTCTTAATGCCTTCCCAACAGTTTTCCGGATGTTTTTGCTTCTGATCTTTGTGAATGTAATTCTCTTCTTTCTGAGACCACACTAGCTTTCAGCACATAATGCCGCTCCGCTCCCTGCACCCCGCCTCATCTCTCTGTGTGGCTCAGCCCCTTCATCAGCCTTCCTGCTTTCTCTCCATGAAAGAGCAGAGGAGCTGTTCTTTGCATACAGCTTTGTTAAATACACTCTTTCTCTGCGATGCCATTACCTCGTCCTCAGATGCTAATGATAATGATGATGACAGCCTCCGTTTCTTCCATCTCCACTTTGTAAAACCCTGAACTTTTATTTTCTGCCTCTCCTGCCTCCCCGGTGGACAATTTAACTCCCTGTCAACATTCAGAGTGCTCTGTTTGGTATTACTGTCCATGCCTTCAGGAGATATTACTCTCTCTCTCTCCCTCTCTCTGTCCCTCTCTCTCTCCCTCTCTCTGTCCCTCTCTCTCTCTCTCTCTCTCTCTCTGTCTCTCTCTCCCTTTCTCCTCTTTCTCTCCCTCCCCTCTCTCTGTCCCTCTCTCTCTCTCTGTCTCTCTCTCTCTCCCCCCTCTTTCTCCTCTTTTTCTCACTCCCTCTCTCTACCTCTCTCTCCTTTCTCTCGCTCCCTCTCTCTCCCTCTCTCACTCCCTCTCTGTCTCTCTGTCCCTCTCTCTCTCTGTCTCTCTCTCTCTCCCCCCTCTTTCTCCTCTTTCTCTTGCTCCCTCTCTCTGTCCCTCTCTCTCTCCCTCTCTCTGTCCCTCTCCTCTCTCTCTTCCCTCTCTCTTTCTCCTCTTTCCCTCCCTCTCCCCTCTCTCTCTGTCCCTCTCTCTGTTTCTGTCTTTCTCTCCCTCTCTCCCCTCTCTCTTTCTCTCTCACTCCCTGTCTGTCACTCTCTCGCTCCCTCTCTCTCCCTCTCTCACTTCGTTTCTCTGCCTCTCTTTCTCCATCCCTCTCTCGCCTTTCTCTCCCTCCCTTGCCTCTCCCCCCACCCTCTCTCTCTCTCCCCATTCTCTCATTTTCTGACTCATTTAATGCCTTCAGTTTGCCAGACTCTTGTCTCTCTCTAACATCCCTTGTGATTTTTTTTCCCTTTATTAGCTCTCTTCATTTTTCATCTAATAGCTCATTATTTTTGTCCCTGCACTATGTTCCGTAGATTTGTTTTATGTAAAGTTGTTAAATTGCTTGCTCATTAATTATTATTTTTAACATATGCTTCAATTATTTTATTTTTTATCATTTTATAATGTGACATCTTCTATGACCTTGTTTGATAGGTATTTTGTCATGCATTGTAGTTCACCCTGGAAGAGGGCACTTCTGAAGTGACATAATAATCTCTCTGAATGGCTCTGTGAGCAAACGCAGGGTCTGGTAGCAGTGTGCTTGTTTGAGCCGGCCAATGTGTGTCACGAGTACCATTCTCACGGAGAATGGGACCGGTCGGTGTGCTTCATCGACGCTAACACTCCAGCGTCGGAGAGGTTATTCTGCTTTAAAAGCCAGACCGCAGGGTGCGTGGGGCTTGCCGACTTCCTGTAGGACTAAAGACCAGAGTTCAGAGACTCCGCCTGCCTGCAGAATTCATTGTTGGTAATTAGTCACACTCTACCTGGGCTTCATCTAAAGCCCTGTCCCCGGGAAGCCATTTTCCCCAAATTCTCTAAAACATATAAGAGTCAGGGCGCTTTAATTAGAGCCTCAGCTTGACGGAGTGGAGCGGTGATCCTCTGCGGAGGTCTCGTTAAAGTCGTCTCTCTCCGAAACGAGAGTCGCCCACCTTGTGCCCGCTCGCATCCAGACGCCCCGCCTCCCCGCCTACAGCTTATTGGTCGCCTGAGGCCAGACCAAACGCAGCCGCCAGAAATCTGAGGAGCGCGGCTCGAGTGGGAGAGAGGAGGCTGCTGGGAGTTATCTGCCCTGTTGCTTTCGTAAACGAGCACCTGCGTCAGAGAGAGAGAGAGGTTGGGAGAAAGAGACCGAGAGAGAGAGATTGGGAGAAAGAGACCGAGAGAGAGATTGGGAGAAAGAGACAGAGAGAGAGAGAGATTGGGAGAAAGAGACAGAGAGAGAGAGAGATTGGGAGAAAGAGACAGAGAGAGAGAGAGAGATTGGGAGAGAGGAGGCTGCTGGGAATGATCTGTCCCCATTGGTTTCATAAACAAGGATGGGGGCCAGCACCTGCATGAGAGAGAGAGAGAGAGAGAGACAGAGAGAGACAGAGAGAGACAGAGAGAGACAGAGAGAGACAGAGAGAGACAGAGAGAGAGAGAGACAGAGAGAGACAGAGAGAGACAGAGAGAGACAGAGACCGGGAGAGACAGAGACAGGGAGAGACAGGGAGAGACAGAGAGAGACAGGGAGAGACACAGAGAGACAGGGAGAGACCGAGTGCGAGACAGAGCGAGACAGTAATCTTCCAGCTCTTATATTTGCTCTCTCCTCATGCGTCTCCCCTGCCCCCCAGGATAACTACACCTTCGCCCAGCCGGGGATCCAGATTAAAGTGAAGGCCCTGGAGGAACTGGTCAGCAGGATTGATGGTAAGGCTCAGGAGAAGAACTGCCACAATTCCACACACAATTTGTGACGCTGGCATATTTCTCCACACACGCAATGCTCGCGTCCCCTAAGTCTCCGAACACTCCATGTCTCCTGACATGCCAGTTTTATTCCACACAAACACGCAGGACGCACCTTTTGAACTCTCCGTAGTGAGATATTTCTCCCGACCGGGCGTCTTGACACTTTCCCCATACTCTGATTTACTGCCTGCCCATTATCTCAGCTGTTGTTATTGTTTTGCCATAATAATAAGTTGAATTGTAATTGATAGCGGGCCCGTAAAAAGAGTTGCGCTGTGAGGTCGTGTCCGAGTGCCATCAATCAGAGCCCGCTGTGGAATGCTGGGATCTCCTGACCTCCGGCGGGGAGGAGGGAAATTGATTTTTCTGCAAGTCACAGAGATGGAGGGGGGGGTGGGGGGGAGGTTGGGGGAGAGAGAGAGATGAAGATGAGAAGGATAGAGGTGCAAAAGAAGAGGAGGAGGAGGAGGAGGAGGAGGCGGCGGCGTGTGTTACTGGGACAGAGAAAAAGACTGAAGCCAAGGCATCGATTACCTCTCCAGAATGGAGGAGTGCCCGACGGCAGCGGTGATAACCGCTCCAGCGGTCTCCGCTCCGTCTCCGAAGGGCACTGCGCTTCCTGTGCGCGTGAGAAACATCTCAGCTCGTGACTCACAGGGTGCTAGTGATGAAACTTTGTCTTGGAAGTTGGCTCTGAATTCCGCCCTGCGCTCTCCTCCCGCGTCCTCTCTCTGGAAGGATGCGTGAGCTCTCCGGTGGCGTTGGCGCAGTTCAGGCCCGGTGCGAGGGTGCTGCCCTTCGCACAGGCCCGTCCTCTGCGCCTCTCCGCGTTCAGGGCTTCCACCAGCATCCTCAAAAGGCTGACATTGATCCGCATCGGCGGTGGCAGCGTGGTTTTCTTCTTCAGAAATTAATTTTCCTTCTGTCTGGTGGAGCAGATTAGCAACACGGCGAGGAGAAAACAGTGTGCGTCTATTTACACTAAGAGGCAGCCATCGGGTGGAGGAACCAGACTGCTTGGAGTCAAATCATTCTGAAAAAGTAATTTATTTCCAGCTCATTT